>NC_086451.1:466229247-466391747 GCF_028390025.1 Pseudophryne corroboree | reverse complement strand
CCATCTCTTTTCAGTTTCTTTCAGTTTCTTTCTCTTTCTTTCTTTCTTTCTTTCTTTCTTTCTTTCTTTCTTTCTTTCTTTCTTTCTTTCTTTCTTTCTTCTACCATCTCTTTTCAGTTTCTTTCTTTCTTTCTTTCTTTCTTTCTTTCTTTCTTTCTTTCTTTCTTTCTTTCTTTCTTTCTTTCTCATATCTATCTATCTATCTATCTATCTATCTATCTATCTATCTATCTATCTATCTATCTATCTACCATCTCTTTTCCAGTTTCTCTTTCTCTCTCTCTCTTTCTTTCTTTTTTTTCTTCTATCTATCTACCATCTCTTTTCAGTTTCTTTTTCTTTCTTTCTTTCTTTCTTTCTTTCTTTCTTTCTTTCTTTCTTTCTTTCTTTCTTTCTTTCTTTCTTTCTTTCTTTCTTTCTCCATATCTTTTCAGTTTCTTTCTTTCTTTCTTTCTTTCTTTCTTTCTTTCTTTCTTTCTCATATCTATCTATCTATCTATCTACCATCTCTTTTCCAGTTTCTCTCTCTCTCTTTCTTTCTTTTTTTTCTTCTATCTACCATCTCTTTTCAGTTTCTTTCTTTTTCTTTCTTTCTTTCTTTCTTTCTTTCTTTCTTTCTTTCTTTCTTTCTTTCTTTCTTTCTTTCTTTCTCATATTTATCTCATCTATCTATCTATCTATCTATCTATCTATCTATCTATCTATCTACCATCTCTTTTCCAGTTTCTCTTTCTCTCTCTCTCTTTCTTTCTTTTTTTCTTCTATCTATCTACCTACCATCTCTTTTCAGTTTCTTTCAGTTTCTTTCTCTTTCTTTCTTTCTTTCTTTCTTTCTTTCTTTCTTTCTTTCTTTCTTTCTTTCTTTCTTTCTTTCTTTCTTTCTTCTACCATCTCTTTTCAGTTTCTTTCTTTCTTTCTTTCTCATATCTATCTATCTATCTATCTATCTATCTATCTATCTATCTATCTATCTATCTATCTATCTACCATCTCTTTTCCAGTTTCTCTTTCTCTCTCTCTCTTTCTTTCTTTTTTTCTTCTATCTATCTACCATCTCTTTTCAGTTTCTTTCTTTCTTTCTTTCTTTCTTTCTTTCTTTCTTTCTTTCTTTCTTTCTTTCTTTCTTTCTTTCTCATATTTATCCTATCTATCTATCTATCTATCTATCTATCTATCTATCTATCTATCTATCTATCTATCTATCTACCATCTCTTTTCAGTTTTTCTTTCTTTCTTTCTTTCTTTCTTTCTTTCTTTCTTTCTTTCTTTCTTTCTTTCTTTCTTTCTTTCTCTTTCTTTCTTTCTTTCTTTCTTTCTTTCTTTCTTTCTTTCTTTCTTTCTTTCTCATATTTATCCTATCCATCTATCTATCTATCTATCTATCTATCTATCTATCTATCTATCTATCTATCTACCATCTCTTTTCAGTTTTTCTTTCTTTCTTTCTTTCTTTCTTTCTTTCTTTCTTTCTTTCTTTCTTTCTTTCTTTCTTTCTTTCTCTTTCTTTCTTTCTTTCTTTCTTTCTTTCTTTCTCTCATATTTATCTCATCTATCTATCTATCTATCTATCTATCTATCTATCTATCTATCTATCTACCATCTCTTTTCAGTTTCTTTCTTTCTTTCTTTCTCTCTTTCTTTCTTTCTTTCTTTCTTTCTTTCTTTCTTTCTTTCTTTCTTTCTTTCTTTCTTTCTCTCTCTCATATTTATCTCATCTATCTATCTATCTATCTATCTATCTATCTATCTATCTATCTATCTATCTATCTACCATCTCTTTTCAGTTTCTTTCTTTCTTTCTTTCTTTCTTTCTTTCTTTCTTTCTTTCTTTCTTTCTTTCTTTCTTTCTTTCTTTCTTTCTTTCTTTCTTTCTCTCTCTCATATTTATCTCATCTATCTATCTATCTATCTATCTATCTATCTATCTATCTATCTATCTATCTATCTATCTATCTACCATCTCTTTTCAGTTTCTTTCTTTCTTTCTTTCTTTCTTTCTTTCTTTCTTTCTTTCTTTCTTTCTTTCTTTCTTTCTCTCTCTCTTTCTTTCTTTCTTTCTTTCTTTCTTTCTTTCTTTCTTTCTTTCTTTCTCTCTCTCATATTTATCTCATCTATCTATCTATCTATCTATCTATCTATCTATCTATCTATCTATCTCTTTATTCCTATCTCAGACAGACTGTGAGAGAGAGGAGGGATTGTTGTGCTGCCGGGTGTGAGTCTGTACGTTGCACAGTGGTAAAAGCAGTAGAGCTTCCAAGATTAATAAATTCTAAGTACTAGATAGCCCAGAGAAACTCTTCTCAGATCGGAGCATGTTGTTAATGTAGTAATGTCAGTATATATATAGTGCCGGCATGTATGCAATTTGTATTTCATATTTCTGTCTGCTCTCCGCATGTAAATGTGTCCTCTGAGCTGCCTGTGTCACTTACAATTTCTCTCAACCAAATGCCTCATTTGCACTGTAGCTCCCAGATCATCTGCAGGCTGGAATTCCAGTCCCGTTTCCTTCCACTCGTATCATCGCTTCACAGCCCATCTGCCCAAAGATCTTCTGTGGAGGATCCACAAACGTCATCCAAACAAATGCTTCCCAAACACTAGTGTTTCACTGAATCTTACACGCAATAATGTAGCCCAGCAGGACCCTCCCACCACTCTGCCTGTCTGCTAAGGGGATCCGGTCTGAAGATCGACAGTGTCTAGGTCGACAATGTTTAGGTCGACCACTATAGGTCGACAGTCACTAGGTGGACATGGATGGAAGGTCGACAGGGTTTCTAGGTCGACATGTGCTAGGTCGACAGGTCTAAAGGTCGACATGAGTTTTTGGAAAAAAAAATTTTGAATTTTTTCATACTTAACGATCCACGTGGACTACGATTGGAATGGTAAAGTGTGCCGAGCGAAGCGGTAGTGGAGCGAAGGCACCATGCCCGAAGCATGGCGAGCGAAGCGAGCCATGCGAGGGGACGCGGTGCACTAATTTGGGATCCCGGTCACTCTACGAAGAAAACGACACCCAAAAAAAAAATCCTCATGTCGACCTTTAGACCTGTCGACCTAGCACATGTCGACCTAGAAACCCTGTTGACCTTCCATCCATGTCGACCTAGTGACTGTCGACCTATAGTGGTCGACCTAAACATTGTCGACCTAGACACTGTCGATTTGATGAACCACACCCCTGCTAAGACCCAGGGGTAAATTTACCAAGATGGGAGTTCTATTTAAGATGGGATGTTGTCCATAGCAACCAATCAGATTTTACTTCTCATTTATCTAGCACATTCTAGAATATAATACCTGGAATCTGATTGGTTGCTATGGGCAACATCCCATCTTAAATAGAACTCCCATCTTAGTAAATTTACCCCCCAGTCTTGTTGTTTTATTTACTGTCTTTGTCCCCAATTACAAAGCTCCACTGAGTTTATATATACAAATTAATAGTAAAATAACAAGGCATAGGAACGTAAGTGATAATACAGTTTTCTAAAACAAATGTCTCCACAGAATTTTTTTTATTTCCACCACATTTCCGGAAATCCCCCTTGAGACGTTTACTTGTCAGCCGGTAAATTTAAGGAGGTGTCGCCTTTGTCATAATTCTTCCATGATTGTGAGCAATGAGCAGATGGGGATCCATTTGTCTTATATGTCAGGCACCATTTTGGGATCCGTCAGCTGCTGGAGCGGTGCCATCAAATTGAAAGCAAGCCCTCCGAATGGAATAGACAGCGGTTGTGTGTAGACTTTGGCCCAGAATGGAGCTAATTAGTCAAACTGGCCATAAATGACAGTAGAGATTATTGTCCAGCAGGATAAAGTGCCCCTTCCTAATGCCTTGGCCGCGTCCCAGCAACGTTTACAAAGAAGAGCGTAGGGAAGACCACTTACTATAACTGAGAGCCTCAGACTCCACATTCCTTGTCCTGTCGTTATAAGTCAGCCTGTCGCATACGTTGTATCACATACAAGCACAATGGAGTCGTTAAAATTCCAGCTGCAATCATGGTGATATAACTTCATTTATTTAATTATTCTTTTTTTATATGGGAAAAAATAAACTGATGAGTTTGGCTTATTAGCAGTGTCTGACTGGGACATGAAGGGCCCACGGGGGAATGCTGTTGTGGGGGCCCGTATTTAAGGGTGTGGCCAGGCTCCAGTGGGGCGTGGCCAGCCACCACAGAGGTTTGACTAACCAGTACAAAGTACATGTTCTGTGCCCCCTTGGTAAATATATAATATACCATATTCTTGTGAAGTATAATGTAACATATGTATAATGCGTAACTCAAGTGCACCTGGATAGAGTCTGGAACCTGATCCCTAGAGGAGGAGGAGGAGGAGGGGCCACAGGCTGTGGGGCCCACCAGGTGTTTTCCCAGTTCCCCGGTGGGCCAGTCCAACCCTGCTTATTAGTCTACATTGAATGAACTTGCTTTGAGTTGTGTTGCCTTCCGCTCTCTTCTTAGTGTGCAGGAATTTCTTTGCCACTTCCGGTAAATACATTTCTGCCTAATAAATAATGCAATGGAGGAATGCTATACTGGATAGCTGTATCCACACTGCACTGTAATAATCCTGCCCAGATGTATCTGCATATTGTACAATAAACAGCACTGCCTAATTGTAATACTAATAATCCATATAGGGTGAAAAACTATAGAGGGTGCAGGGGATGCTACTGCTATGGGGCCCGGCTACTTGGGGGCCCCCCAAAGGCACTCCCATTGCACCCTGTAAAGAATATTTTTTATTTATGTTTTTGATTTTTAATTACTGTTGCTGCGCCGTGTTCGGGGTCTGGTAGTGTACTTACTGGTAGGGAGGAGAGAGGCGGAGCCACTTGTTCTACAGAATCCAGAAGCGTAACTGCGTCTGCAGTAGTAGTGCACTGATTGTGCCGGCGCCACTACTGCAGAGATCTATCTGAAATCAGATGGACCCCTGCCTGCGTCCACCTCTGAGTAGCATGCAATCCCCCCTAAATGACCACGATACGCCGCCAGAATACGCGGCCTGCGTACGGATGGCCAGTTGCACCCACTGAGCCGCAAACGGAAATACAGCTGACAGACGCACGAATCACCCATAGTTGCTCAAAGTTGCATATGCACAGCTACGGAAAGTTGCGCAGTGCGCAAAAAGCCATCATTAAAATGCACTTGGGCTCCACGGGGCATCAGACCCCAAATATGTAATCGGTAACCTAAACACACAGCTTTAAGAGTTATTTAATGTTATTAAAAGTTTCAAGAAAATATTATTGACTAAGTGAAAACAGAATTTTTTTGGCTTGTCCTCTGCTGTGCAGATCAGAAGGTTTCCATCTGTCCAGCGCCTTACTGGCACTATCACACATAAATGATTACTGCATTAGCCGTTTGCCAAGAAAACACTACCGCTGATATTATACATAAAACACAGACTCCGGTGTCTACAAGCAGACTCTCCGGGCAAAACACAGCAAAAGTTCAGGCTGATACATAAAATATAGATGATTAATGTTTCATAAGTAGCAAACCTGGAGAACTGTCTGCAAGATGCTGGTTTGCAACTAGTGGGGGGGGGGGGACCTTCACTGGGAGCTTCAAAAGCAGTAGGGGTGCAGAATTCTGTGATATTCTTGTAGGATACATTGTAACACCCTAATCACCAACACAACTACAATAGGACATAACAACACACAATATTACATTACGGGACATGGGTACATTTTAGTTTCTCTGCCGTCAACATGACAATATAGTTTATATAGAGTGGGGTGATTAGCGGTCAGGGTTGTACAGAGTGCGGCGTGACTGGTGCCACCACCCCAGGGCACAAGTCCGAGGTGGGCGGAGGTGGCGGAGAGAGCGGATTTTAAAAGCAAAGATAGTAAAGAAGAATTAAAACCAGATTGGACGTACTCACTGAGGAATTGGATTCAGTAATATCAAAATTGTATTAATATTAGTGATGTGCACCGGAAATTTTTCGGGTTTTGTGTTTTGGTTTTGGATTCGGTTCCGCGGCCGTGTTTTGGATTCGGACGCGTTTTGGCAAAACATCCCTGAAATTTTTTTGTCGCATTCGGGTGTGTTTTGGATTCGGGTGTTTTTTACAAAAACCCTCAAACACAGCTTAAAGCATAGAATTTGGGGTTCATTTCGATCCCATAGTATTATAAACCTCATAATTTCCACTCATTTCCAGTCTATTCTGAACACCTCACACCTCATAATATTATTTTTAGTCCTAAAATTTGCACAGAGGTCGCTGGATGACTAAGCTAAACGACCCAAGTGGCCAACACAAACACCTGGCCCATCTAGGAGTGGCACTGCAGTTTTCTAGCGAGAGGATGAGTGCTTCCATCCTCATGTGAATCTGAACCACTAGCCATGAACACAAGCCAGGGCCTCAGCCATTTACGCTTCTCATCAGATGCTTTTAATTTTGATTTTTGGGTAATTTTACTGAACTTTTATAGTATACTTGACGACACAGAGGTAGGTAGAGCAGTGGACTACTGTACCGTACTGCTATATATATACTGGTGGTCACAGCAACATTCTGCACTGTCCCCTCCTACTATATACTGCGCACAACTAAAATGCAGCACAGGTATGGATGCATAGTATACTTGACGACACAGAGGTAGGTAGAGCAGTGGACTACTGTACCATACTGCTATATATATACTGGTGGTCACAGCAACATTCTGCACTGTCCCCTCCTACTATATACTGCGCACAACTAAAATGCAGCACAGGTATGGATGCATAGTATACTTGACGACACAGAGGTAGGTAGAGCAGTGGACTACTGTACCGTACTACTATATATATACTGGTGGTCACAGCAACATTCTGCACTGTCCCCTCCTACTATATACTGCCCACAACTAAAATGCAGCACAGGTATGGATGCATAGTATACTTGACGACACAGAGGTAGGTAGAGCAGTGGACTACTGTACGGTACTGCTATATATATATATATATATATATATACTGGTGGTCACAGCAACATTCTGCACTGTCCTCCTACTATATACTACAATGCAGCACAGATATGGAGCGTTTTTCAGGCAGAGAACGTAGATATTTTCAGCATTCTGAGCACAGATATTTGCAGCACACTGAGCACAGATATTTGCAGCACACTGAGCAGATATTTGCAGCACACTGAGCACAGATATTTGCAGCACACTGAGCACAGATATTTGCAGCACACTGAGCAGATATTTGCAGCACTCTGAACACAGAAACTGAGAAAACGCCAGCCACGTCCTCTCGCTATCATCTCCAATGCACAAGTGAAAATGGCGGCGACGCGCGGCTCCTAATATAGAATACGTATCTCGCGAGAATCCGACAGCGGGATGATGACATTCGGGCGCGCTCGGGTTAACCGAGCAAGGCAGGAAGATCCGAGTCTGCCTCGGAACCGTGTAAAATGGGTGAAGTTCGGGGGGGTTCGGATCCCGAGGAACCGAACCCGCTCATCACTAATTAATATATTGCTACAATATACTGTATAGCAACAATATATTAATAACAGTTAATATAGGGGATGTTGATGTACAGCACCAACCCCTAACTCAACAAATATACCCACCCCCACCGCCTCACCCCATCTAGCTTCCTTCTAGGGTTTTATAAGTGTCATTGAGAACTGGGGGTTAGGGGGACATTTACTAAGCAATGATAAGAGCGGAGAAGTGAGCCAGTGGAGAAGGTGCCCATGGCAACCAATCAGCACTAAAGTAATATCTATAATTTGCATACTATAAAATGATACAGAGCTGCTGATTAGTTGATGGGGAAACTTCTCCACTGGCTCACTTCTCCGTTCTTATCACTGCTTAGTACATGTCCCCCTTAGTGTTATACTGTAAAAGTGTCCCAGTGAGGGGTGATCATAGAATGGCTAACTGGTGGGAGAGGGGGCACTAGAGAGTACTAAAATGACCTGGTATGGCACTGCCAGCTACCATATGTTCTAAGAATAAATGACCGCCTCATGCTTAGCCAGTTCTAAATTAATAGGGTGAAACTCAAATCTTGTTGCCCCCTGCCGCCTGGCAGCTATTCAATTGTTGCTGCCGACAGGCACAACATCAGCATTTCAGCTCGCTACCCTCGGGAGTTGAGAGCTGAAATAAGGTGAAAAGTGACCCTTTTGGACACTCAAACGGGACTCTTTGCGCCATGCCTAACTTTTAATGTTGGACGATCTGCGCAAAAACGGGGGACATTTCTATATCGCCCCCTGTGATCTCCCGTCACTTTAGACGGGAGATAGGGGGCGGTGACATTTCAATCTCACCCATAATGATAATTTACAATGGTCTGTAGGATCATTTGGGGCTATCCAATTAGCCAGGAACTCAGACGATGCCTGCACTTAGCGGGCATTTTTTTTTAGTACCTGCTGAGGTCCCCCCCCCAAAATCCTCATAATTACCCTGTTTTTGCAATTGCTGCATTGAGAACACCTGAATCTATGTGTTTTCGACCAAACGGGTTCTAATTGGATTGGCTGGGGGGAAAAAATTGCGATAAAGTCCTGTTTTTTCGCCCCTGAAAAATGTTTGGGGCTAATTGAATTCTTCCCTATGAAGAGTT
Source organism: Pseudophryne corroboree (assembly GCF_028390025.1). Classification (NCBI taxonomy): domain Eukaryota; kingdom Metazoa; phylum Chordata; class Amphibia; order Anura; family Myobatrachidae; genus Pseudophryne; species Pseudophryne corroboree. The sequence goes on along the minus strand of NC_086451.1, from coordinate 466,383,123 downwards.
TTGTCAGAAAGCTTGTATTACTTAGTTGATAAAGTGCTATGAAATACATTCTATATCCCATGGGTCGGGATGCCAGCAGTCACATGACCGACCGCGGAATCCCGACATTGAAGATCCCAACATCCTTGGGGGGTGGCGGCTATGGTCAAACTCCCTACTGCCTAACCTTTAAAACCTCCAGGACCTAACCCAAACCTTTACCCCGATACTCACCTTCGGGATATAGGCTGTCGGTGGTCTGATACCGGTGTTCTGAGTGGTATTGGGATCCTGGCATCGGTCACATGACCACTGGCATCCTAACAGCTGAGGTGCTAAACGCGCCATAAGCGCTACATATACTGCATTACCTTTATCTTGACAATTCCCAATGTGACGTGTATTTTATCTATAGCCAGATTTGGCCTGGAAACATGACTATTCTGTTTTTACTTTTATACTTCTTTTATTCTTTTTTTCATATTTTTATTTTTTAAGCATTTGTTACTTTTTCCCATCTCAAAATAATAATAATAATAATAATAATAATAATAATAATAATAATTAATAATAACTATTCTGTTTTCACTTTTAGACTTCTTTTATGCTTTTTTCATGTTTTTTTTATTTGTTAGCATGTTTTACTTTTTCCCACCTCAAAATAATAATAATAATAATAATAATAATAATAACTATTCTGTTTTCACTTTTAGACTTCTTTTATGCATTTTTTCATTTTTTTTAGCATTTTTTTACTTTTTCCCTACTTCAAAATAATAATAATAATAATAATAATAATAATGATGATGATGATTATTATTATTAGCAATAGTAGAAGTATTAAGTATTATTGTAGTTTTGTTGTTGCGCTTAATGTCATTATTATTATTATTATTATTATTATTATTATTATTACTATAAGATCCCAGTAGAAATCGGCAGACAGCGGGTGTCTTGCAGAGCACATATGACATAATGAAAGGAGCTGACATCGTTGTTTACATACAGAGATGAACATGGGAAATTGCCGTTTGATGCCTCCAGTCGGCTGTTTATTATTCATAAATTCCATTAGAGAGGTTCGTCCTGCACCCCGGTGACACATTTGCATTTTATGTCTTGGTGAAGTCTTTTTTTTTTTTTTAATTCTGATTTGCAAAGAAAGATTTAATGTATCACAATCGCACCCACCCCATTCCGTCTCTTAATGTTTCGGGAAAGATCTCAGGCACGGAGTAAAGATATTGGAACAAATTCCTCCGGGGCAATCAATTTACTTTTAATTCATCTGGAATGAATCTTTTTTTTTTTTTTTTTTTGTGGTGATGAGAAAAGGAAATAAAAGTTTTTAATGTTTCCGACTTTCTGTGATGGCTTCTCCTGTTTCTGGGAAGTGATTCAGAGCTGACATGCGGGGGGACGCCCAGCACAGGGCTAGTCCACCCTGCATGTCACGCACTACCTACCCCCCACCCTCCCTCCCGCAGAGGTGCGAAAGCATTGCACGGTGGTGATGCTTTCGCACCTGGCGATTAGCTCCCTGCCTGCGCAGGCTAGCTGCGGTGGCAGGAGGCTACCCTCTGTGATTTGGCATGACGTCACGCAACCGCAGCGGCCCGCTCCAGCAACGGTCCAGACACGCCTGCGTTGTCCAGACCGCACTCCCCAATTGCATTCAAACAACGCTGGCACGTCCCCTCCCGCCCCGCGAACGTCTCTGCCTGTCAATCATGGCACTGATGCGCTCTACAAATTCTAAGAAAATGCTTTTTTTTTTTAAAGAAACGCACAGCGCTATAATAATTATGTTAATAAATACAAACTAACATCTGATATTAAGGTTCAGTAAAGGTGCAAACAGCCAGACAAGGCAAAGGGTTTTCAATAACATACATTTGCTATGGCCCAGTATATTTTTTTCTAAGTGGTATACAAACTCACCCTACAACTACTGTATCTCTCCTTTTAAGCGGTGCAGTGTGTATTTTAATGCGCAACAGTATATGGCGTTATATAAAAGAAAAATAATTATTGTATTAATAATACATAAGGTAAATATTGGTCACTAGACTAGGTTTGAGGAGCACGTCATACACGCACTTTGTTCTACTGGTTTTCAAACATAACGTTTATCGCATAGATTTGCTTGTAGAAGAAGATACAGGTCATCGGAACACTCCGGGAGGTTGATACATTAGACCTCAGTAACAAAATCGGTGGATTTTGTGGGAAAGCTTTTATTAAGAGTAACTGCGGAAAGGGAAGAGACACATTGATATTGTACGCAATGGCCGTTGTTCACGCAATGGGCAAATTATCAGCAGACTGCGCATGTGCTGCGATCGCAATGCGCACGGGCGTACCTCCCAACATTTCATTCAATGAAAGTGGGACACTTTAGTCATGTGCGTGCCAAAAAGGGGCGTGGCCTATGAAAGGGTGCGTGGCTTTGCGGCAGTGCCGCGATTGCTGGTAATGCCCCCCGTTTTTTTTCACTAAGTGGGCATGTCCAGCGCTCTGTGAGCTGCTAGCATGTCCCCTCTCCTTCTGTCTCCATTGAATAGACGCTGTGCGCATGCGCACAGCGTCTATTCAACGCTGTTCTGCTAGGCAGAGCAGTGATTGACAGGTACCTCCCAACTGCCCCCCTACCCCCACACACACACACGCCGCACGACACTGCGGCCCACTGGTGGGACAGCGGGACAGTCCCAAAAAAACAGGACTGTCCCGCGAAAAATCGGGACAGTTGGGAGGTATGCATGGGTCAAGCTGCCCCTGCAATTCCACCCACAATGAGGATTGCATGGGTAAGTGATATACAGGAAGTGACTGTTTGGAGGTGGCATCAAGAGTGGTTGCAAAAATGCAGGCATGTTACGGCCATTTTCAGACCTTATTTGTGCAGAAACATGGGTCGTCTCTACTACCGTGTCCAGTCTGGGTAGCCAAAGGCCAACCCTTAACTTTGATGTTCCTTGTTTTTGCATATGGACTGCGAATGTATACGCAACTGCGAATGAGTTGCAATTGCTCCGGTGGGAGTTTAGTTTAAGGGCGACAGCTTCACTTGCTTGTATCAGCAGTTGCAAAGCCGAGAAAATCACAACTGCAATTGCATCTGCGTACAAACACAAATCAGGCAACAACATCCAGGGCCGGCAACAGAAATCTTGGGGCCCCATACACTGATATCTCTGGGGGCCCCCTACCCCCTCAACTCTTCCCCTCAATATAAATGTGTGTGTGTGTGTGTATATGTATGTATATATATATATATATATATACAGTATATACATACACACGCACACATATACATACACATATACAAACATACATATATAAGCACACATACATGTACATATACTACACAGACACAAACATACATATATAGACACAGACCCACAGATTGTCACAACGGTGAGGGAGATTGCAAGGACCCAGGAGGGACTGACCTTGTCTGTAGGGACATCACATTGGTAAAGCTGCAGTCGGCTGCTGTATGATATTCCCAGTCAGTGTGCCTGGCAGTGCTGTGCCGCTCAGCTCCTCGGAGTCAGCGGCAGCAGCAGGGACGGGCTGGCGCGGGTTCATGCGTAGTGACGCAGCGACGCTGGCAACACAGCACGGGACCAGCTCAGACCAAGTGATGGGGTATGCGGCGGGGGTGGTGTTTGTATTGGGAAGTAATTGTCTGTTAATTGACGTATGGGCGTCCCGGAGTGCCCGGGAGCCACAGCTTTCTTAGGCGCTGCCTACACACTTCTTGTGCCCCTGATGCTCGGGGCCCCCCTGATCCTTGGGGTCCCATACGGGTGTCTATTAAGATAAACCCCCCAAAACGGGTAACTATAAATGGAGCAATGCATGAAAAAAAAGACAGAGAAAATACATAATTATATAACAGTAAAAAACATATGTAGACTCTTTACAGGTGGCAGTGCCGGAGATGCATTTACAATATATTTCATATAGTTCTCATGTTATGCTTTGATGAAACATTTCAAGGAGAAATGCAATTATTTCAAAATAGCTTGTAATTTGTAGCTGCGGAACTTCCTCCCCCATCACCCCTGGTTAATTCTGTGATGTATGGCTTCGCTTTCCATTTTTTTATTTAAATACACAGAACAGATGCTGACATTATGGCGTACAAATCACATAAATAAAAAATGCGGATTATTTTCTCCAATGACAATAAAATGAGCTGTTTTATTTAAATGCCTCCAGCCTAAAGGCTTTCAGAATGTCCAGCCGAGTAAAAAACTAAGAAACCCCCGATTGCTGGGAGAAAAGCACTAAACCAGTGCAGAACGGAGGGAACGGTCATTATATAGATAATAATTACAGAACACGTGTCCAAGGCACATCTCCAATTATCTGTGCATTCCCCTATCAGAATAATGTGCTGTATTTCACATCTGAGTAACACTTACACACCACTGAAGATGAAATGCTTTGTACAGAACCTGCATTAGATAAAGCTTTTATTGTAAATGTTAAGCCTAGTGTGTGTGTGTGTGTGTGTGTGTGTGTGTGTGTGTGTGTGTGTGTATATATATATGTATATATATATATATATATATATAGAAAATTCCATTGCGCTTTGCAACCGGACACAATGGCCCTCATTCCGAGTTGATCGCTCGCTAGCTACTTTTTGCAGCCGTGCAAACGCATAGTCTCCGCCCACGGGGGAGTGTATTTTCGCTTTGCAAGTGTGTGAACGCCTGTGCAGCCGAGTGGTACAAAAACATTTTGTGCAAAACAAGACCAGCCCTGAAGTTACTTATCCTGTGCGATGATCCTAGAGACAGAGGTCCCGGAATTGATGTCAGATACCCGCCCTACAAACGCCTGGTCACGCCTGCGTTTTCTCTACCACTCCCAGAAAACGATCAGTTGACACCCATAAACGCCCTCTTCCTGTCAATCTCCTTGCGATCGGCTGTGCGAATGGAATCGTCGCTAGAAGCATTGCACAGCAGCGATGCTGTTTGTACCCGTACGACGCGCGTGCGCATTGTGGTGCATACGCATGCGCAGTTTTGCCATTTTTTTTACCTGATCGCTGCGCTGCGAAAATCGGCAGCAAGCAATCAACTCGGAATGACCCCCAATGATAAGACAAAACTGGGTAATAGCCAAAGGTAGGAAGGCCCTGCTCGCAAGCTTACAATACATGAATACTATACTTTGAAGCCTATATTGAGGAAGTGAGGACTTGCTGCCGAGAAGGATTGATTTGATTGGCTTATATTGCTGTTGATCCCGGTTTTATACAGTGTGTGAAATTGAATTGAAGTATACTGGAACTCTCCTTACTGGTGAATGTTGCACTGGATTAAGTCTTCCGTACTTCTTGTTAAGTATTGGGTATGTGTTAGGGTGCCAGCTAGGTTTACCTGGCCCCAGGCTGTGGCTTAGTTGCGCCAGTTGTTGTGTCTTATATTTTGTATACAGTTATGTAATACCACTGTTCGGGATAGTGGCGGTCATATGACTGACACTGGCATTCCGATATTGAAGATCCCGACGTCGGAGGGGGTAAGTATTTTTATCTCCCCTTCCCCCTTCCATTACCCTAACCCTCTGGGTATAGTGGTTAGGGCTACCAACCCCCCCCCCCCCCCCCCTCAACCCCCCAGTTTCTAACCCTAACCCTGCCACCGGGTCCTAACCCTAACATACGTTAGTTGAGTATTGAATGTGGCGCTACCCAATTGCTACATAGGATAATTGCAGACAATAACCCTAACAGTTACACACGAGACAGAAGCAACTTCTCTTTATTTCTCTACAAGATTTGATACATCTCCCAAGGAGAGAGAGAGAGAGAGAGAGAGAGAGAGAGAGAGAGAGCACAAAGGGAGGGGAAAGAGGTGGGAGCACCAATCAAAAAACGCAATCACAGGATTTACAATTGGTCCCTCTCCCCCGCAGGGATTTAAAAGTGATCATCTTAAACATTTGCATTAAACACACACTGGTTCTTCATGTATCTTCATGTACAATGAACATTTACTGCACAGTTCTGAAAATAAAACCACTGTATTCCATATAATTATCAGCTTATCCACACTACTGTATGTATCCTTAGGCAATAAATGATTAAATGGTGAAAGGAAGAGGGAAAGGGGGGGGGGGGGGGGGGGAGTGTTGATCGATGGAATCCAATGAATATATCTTTTATTTTCAGAGATTATATGTAGTTAATGGTTATTGTCCTGCCTGCGATATATCATGTCTGCAGAGGAGATCATCCGTGACCGTAGCTTTAAATAGCGTCGGATGTTATTTATCTTTTTTTTTTCTTTCTAAAGTTGTTCAAGAAAACAAAGGAGGAGAGAAAACAATGCGCCCAGGTTCTACGGCAGGAAAAATTTGCAAGCTCTTTAAAGAAGTGTATTATCGATCTGCATTTGACCTGAACACAGTTTGTCCTTGTTTAACAAAAGAGTTTATAGAGCTGACATTTCAGCTCATTCATAGAGAATCCCACCCTTGTTACATTACCTAACAGTATGGTAATGTGCGTGCCTGTGTATTCTCGCTTCTGTGGCTCCATACAGGCAGTGATTAAATGTTAGCCAAAGTAACCTCAATTATGTGGAGAGTAACCTATCCGGCTACGGCGGCCAACGTGCCCGGAGAATCTTAATGCCATTCCCCACGTAAGACTGGAGAAAAACAATGCACGGGGAACTTTATCCGCTTCCTTTATACTTTCAGCCCAGACTGAAATAAATTCTGCCATCCAACGCCGCAGAGCCCAGATCGCTGCATAATACCTGGAACCCGCAATTGTTTCCAGCTAAAAAGCTTTCACAGGCAGGAAAAAAAAAATTGTAATAGTATATTTGTGGGACGATGTCTAAAAGATATAAGAAATCAACAGTGACAGTCTCAAGTGCTTCTATTTATATTTTTTTCAGTCTGCCGCGGAATGATACCTATAAAGCATAAATATGCAATCATCACACGGCCATTACATGGAAACTAATATCCATGCGGAGAAGTGATGTGGGTTTCGCTGCATTTCTGTACAGCCAGCTGAAATTCCTCTCCCCAGGCTCCAGGGACCGGCCCCTGCTGGTGTGTTCCGATATTCCAAGACCTTTCCAGGAATGAATAGACCCCAACATATGCAATACTGTGGTCTGATGGCTTCCTGCACTCTGACCTTTCACTTCTGCTCCTTGCAAGAGTTTGTTGTAAGACGTCTGCAGAGATGGCTGCGGTGCAAAGTGCGGCATGTATCCTCAGATGCAGAACTCGGATCCCCGCGAACGCTAACTGAGGCGTCTATCTCCTACAGACACATCTTGCTGCATTACAATACCATGTCGACCTACTTACTGTCGACCAATAGTGGTCGACCTAGATAGTGTCGACCTACTTACTGTCAACCAACAGACCGGATCCTGCTCCTATTCTGCAGCAGGCGCAGAATATACCCAGCAGGTGCATATGCACATACAGTATATGCTGGTCTTAGAGAGCTGATGGGCTTTCCTGCGAGTATGATGACAGGCATGCGTAGGTGCACGTGCGTTTCCGGGCCATACACAGTGTGACATAAATGCTACATAAACTGTCGAGTTACTCGCAGCCCCAGGAGGCATAGATAGGAGAGAGATAATACAGCATCATATATAAAGCAAGATGGTGGTCCCGTCCCGACACTCAGTTTAATTAACGGATAGTTCCACAGTCCAACATGTTGCTGCTGTTAATTGTATAATACCCAATGGTACACATTTCCCATAGAGTAATTGTATTTAGTTAGGTTGCCCTGGGTAACAGCCTTGGGCCGGACTGTACAATCCCATTCAAAAATCCATTTTCCTTTACCCTATCCACATTAGGCTTAGGGCCTAATTCAGACCTGAAATCTCACAACGGCCGACTATCGAACGACTGCGTATGTGTATGGATCGTAATACGCAGGTGCGAGGCAACACTGCGAAAATCCAGCGTCTTTTTTGATCGCTAGGCGAATGCAGGTTGATTGACAGGAAGAGGACGTTTGGGGGTGGTAACTGGCCATTTTCTGGGAGTGTCAGGAAAAACGCAGGCGTTCCCAAGCGTTTTCAGGGCGGATGTGTGACGTCAGCTCCGGACCTGATCAGTCTGTGTGTATGGCACTGTAAGTCCTGCGCTATGTACACTGCACAGACTGGAAAAATCATTACATGGTGAGTGAGGTGCGAACAGATTTGCTAAACTTTTCGCACGGCGTACGCAGACTTACACGGGGTGGTTTTTCACTCTGTCTGGGCGGCGACTATCTTATCGCAAACCTCTGCAAATTCGCACAACACGGCCCAGATCTGAATTAGGCGTTTAACAGTTTTCTGCGCTGAATTAATTAACTTTAAAAACAAAAACATCAATTTAAGAACTGAGCACTGGAAACTGCAATAGTACATGATGTCGGAAATTCAGGAGCTGAGGTCTGTGTATCAGGTACAAGGGGTCATGGTGGTGGTATCGGCTGCTGTAACTATGCTACAGGCGTATTTGTGATGATGTCACAGAGAAGAGACAGATACCACCGCAGTGCATCATTGTAAATGTCGTTTTCACTAATGTTGTGGAAAACCGATGGGCATCCCTAGGCAGTGACTGGGAGGTGGCAAGTAGTGCATGCAAAAATGGTCCATACAGTGGGCGTTATGGGAGCGCTGGGGGCGTGTCAATTCCCAGACGCACAGCTGCAGGCGTAGGAGACCATGGTCAGATGGAGACACCGCACCTGCCGTAGAGCTGGGCCAAGCTTCGATGGCGCGTGTAGGGTTGCACATTTGACGGCACGGAAGTACACAAGGGGAGGAGTTTGCAGCTTCATTTGCATAACGCCGCTGGCGGGCGAAAGCCAATAGAGGCTGCTACGCGCGCTTTTGATGCAGATTCTCACACAGCTGCACTAGTTTGCAGATTGCGTTACCACAATTCTCTCTCTCTCTCGCTCCTCCGGCCCTGGTGTCACAGCAGCTTCTGCCCCTCACATACGTTTGTAAATAAATCATAAGGCACAGAGGAGGGACCTGGCTTATCTGGACATTTCCCTCAGTGCGGAGAGCTGCGTGGATGCAGCAAATTCTTTTATCAGACCTTCCACACCGAGCCAGCGGCTCTCAGACCTCTGTACGCCCAGAACACACATATATACACAAGCATACACAGCTGCTTTATTCTCCGCCTGACCCACCTGCCTGCATCGGCCCGTTATCACGCCACCGCATCAGACATTTAAGTCACAGATTTAAAACTGATGAGTATCTGAGCCTCAGTCCAAAGTGTTTTCTTCTTCTTTTTACATCACCAATTCCCTGCAAGAATAAGCCGCTGACATTTTTTTTTTTTTTTGGTGCAGTGCACGGTGTGCTGTGAATTCTTATTAGTCAGCCTTATGTGTGGTAGCAATAGAAAATGGATTTAGCAGCTCAGGTTAAACACACCAATATATAGTTGAGATGCTTCAAAAAGATCTTTATCGGATTGCAGGTAATACATTAAAGAGTCTGTGGACTTCACTGACATGCAAATTCTACACAGATAGCCGGTGCTTAAAATACAAATATAAAAAACAACATTTAATCCTGGAAGGCATTTTTTTGCATACAAATCCCATGTTTGTGGGTCTATGCAGGTGCAAGAGCCGTTCTGCACATGATCTATTTGATATCGCTCCCTGCCAGTTTGGTAGGGTGTGGAGCTGGCACCCAGCACTTCTTCAAAATAGGAGCACGTCGCCCTCTTTTTGTAGGTGTGACGGGCCGAGGTCTGCGTCGTCGGATGCAGACTTCCTAGATCTGCGCTTATGCAGCTTTCCAGTGCCTGAAATCATTGCGATCCGGGGCTGCATTGTCAGACGCAGGACTCGGATCTTGCAAATGCTGACAGGAGGCGTCTATCTTCTATAGAATTATAACGACACGGAATTGCACAGACGCTTCCTTACGGCTGTGCAATTCCTTCCAAACATGCATTAGGCCCTGTGCGCGTATGTACCGCGTGTGATTTTCATCGGGCTGGCTGGCGAAGCAGCTTGTTCAACCTTGCCGCTGATAGACAGTATAATCAGGGGGCCGAGCATCACTCGTCTGCCCCGGTAAATGTACAGTATTTTATATTGCTACAATAATCGAGACAGGAATAGAAAAATGTTGTAGCTTTAATAGCAAAATAAATATTTCCTTTTCTTTTATTAAATTGAATTTTTTTTTTCCTTTTTGATTGAGGCATCAAACTATGATGACTGCCATTTATATATGTATAAAAAAAAAGTCTGTGACCGAGTAATTCACGAGTGAAATGTCCCGTTATGAATTGATGACATAAATGAAACTTTGGACTCAAAGGAAATAGAGGAATCGGATATAACTGTTGCGAGCGAATTGCTCCATGAGGAAGACACATAATTGTTTCTCTTTCCCTTCCTCTTATTTTGCTCGTACTAATTAAGTCTGCCTCGATCTTCTGTAATCCCTTTCTAGTCCTAACACAAAGCTGATTCTGAAATCTTTGCTGAAGCATTTTAATTCCGTGTAATGTCACCAAGCTGTGCGGACTTACTGTAGCTGTGAGGAGGGATCGTCAGAGAAAGACAACATTCTGGCCCGTGTGTGGATGTGGCCCGTTTATTGCCTGGCATAGAAGCTTTGTAAATGTTCTCTAAACCTAGGGCTCTCATAATAACAATGGAAGTGTATTGGCCCATACACATACTCCGTAAATTAAATGCAATTTCCATTCCTTAACAGCAGTCATGCCTGTAAATGGTTGGTATATTTATTATGAATACAGTACACTTTGCTGCAGGGAAGCTCTTAGGACACACTTTGAACACCGCCCAGGGTGGAAAGGTGAAAGGGGGAGGGGGGGGAGGGCAAAATACTTGTGTCGTTTTTGGAACTCCCTGATGGTCTTCAAGGAGTTCCCAAAATCATGGAATCTCCCAGTCAGAAATGTAGAAATGGGGTGCAACCCCCTTTATCAAGTCAAGACCACAAAAGTATATTTTCTGGTGTTGGTTTGATTTAGGGAATTGCACCCCAAAACGTTGTCGCTACGCAATGCAACCCTATTTTGCAACTATGGCCGTCCCTGATGTGCTGTTCTTCATTATGGAACTATTAAGAATTTTATGGGCAGAGCACCAGGGCATATTGCAACTTTTATATACAGTGCAGGCATATATTGTGTAGATAGATAGATATACTTTTTATTTTATTTTATATGCATCTGATGTCTATTTGCGTAGCTTGGTGTCACATCCTGTTGTCAGGTTACTGCAGTGGCCCACCGTGTGTGTGGTTATTGGTCCTATGTAATTCAGCCCTTAGGGCCTTCCATTGAATGAGCAGATATTTTGTATTCAGCCCTCTGCATGTGACAGTTGTGTCTGACACCAGTCCAGGAAAGTGTGTGTGTGTGTGTGTGTGTGTGTGTGTGTGTGCGTGTGTGAGCGTGTGTGTGGTCGCCTCGCGTGCCATGTGTCTCCGAGTATTTATAGCCTCACCGTGCAATAGCTGGGAGCCATACTTCATATTGAGGAGGCTTTAATAAGATTGAACCAGCTGTCTGTTATTTCAAATCATGGCTAAACTCTCTTGTCTGAATCAATGCTTCCAGCGCGGTGTATAAATCTGTCTATTTATTGCTGTTATCAGGCGAACAGTTGTGTTGAGGCTTCCGCCTGAGCGTAACAGGAGCAGAATTCTTATCTTCCCGTATTCCTTGTGGAAGAAACTATTTCTATACTTTGGTTTGTCGTGTATGTCACCCCACTACTCAGTAATGAGTTTGGCCCCTACCACTGCATTCCCCAGTGGGCCCTTCATGCTCCAGTCCTGTTTCAATTAAGTTTCAGTAGAGAATTAAGTCCAACAGTCTCCGTCTGTAAAATAATAATAATAATAAGCAAACTGTTATAAACAGAGTAAAGTTACAATTAAAAGTATATACAGGTTGAGTATCCCATATCCAAATATTCCGAAATACGGAATATTCCGAAATACAGAATTTTTGGAGTGAGAGTGAGATAGTGAAACCTTTGTTTTCTGATGGCTCAATGTATACAAACTTTGTTTAATGCACAAAGTTATTAAAAATATTGTGTTAAATGACCTTCAGGCTGTGTGTATAAGGTGTATATGAAACATAAATGCATTCTGTGCTTAGATTTAGGTCCCATCACCATGATATCTCATTATGGTATGCAATTATTCCAAAATACGGAAAAATCCGATATCCAAAATACTTCTGGTCCCAAGCATTTTGGATAAGGGATACTCAACCTGTGTGTGTGTGTGTATATATATATATATATATATATATATATATATATATATATATATATATAGTTGGTGATTGTGTTAGAGTTTTATGGCTCCAAATGACACTTTTTTGGGGGCAATTTTTGGTTTTATACTGATCGTTATACTGAATTGTACTCAATACCCCCCATACTAGCACAGTGTTGTATATTTTCATATGTAGATGAACTGATCAATCGATGAATATGAATGATGTGTGGGTTATAGGAACTGCCTGATTCAGTATATACAGCCGATAATGTTACTGCGCAAAAGATGGACAAATCCGCTATTAGTATTTTTTCTCTCTAGATTTTTATATACTTTATCCAATATTGTGGAAATTCTCTGTGTAACTGATACACCCTGGGCCAGATGTACTAAGCCTTGAAAAGTGATAAATATCACGGTGATAAAGTACCAGCCAATCGGCTCCTAACTGTCATTTTTCAAACACAGTCAGTGACATGGTAGTTAGGAGCTGATTGGCTGGCCGTTTATCACTGTGAAATGTATCACTTTTCAGGCTTAGTACATCTCCCCCAGGGAGAGATGTATTAAGCCTTCCAGAAGACATTTGGAGAAACAGCCAAAAACAACCAATCAGGTTACAGCTATCATTTTATAGCATGTACTAGATAAATGATAGCCAAAAGCTGGTTGGTTGCCATGGGTGACACATTCATTTGTTCTGTTTAGACGGTTGATCTTCCCTTTAGTTTGTTAGCTATACTCTGGAGTACAGTTCTTGTACAAGTTCCCTTACTTTTGTATATTTATTATTTTTATACTATGTATTCAGTGTACACAGGCGATCCCCACGTTCACATCACCACCCCACTCAGGTAGAACCTGTAAATCCACTAGAGGCCGTACAGTATTATAATTTATCTAAGAGCCACAATGGAATGGACGCACAAGCATCTGTGTAAGAATGTTGATGTGTGTGTTTGCAATACTGAGTATCACTGTGAGATGAGGCCAAACTGGACGTTTTATAACTTGCAAAAGCAAAAAAAATCCTCCCTAAGCAGAAATCTGTATGTAATGTGTCTTTTATCCCCCGGTTCTCAGCGTTTATAACCGTGGCTCTCATATTAGAGAGTGCCGTGTAGATGAGACATACGAGGGTTCACAGACCCGTCCCTGCGTTATTTCATCAACACATATGAAAGGAGTGTATCAGTGATACATTATTATATGAGTTCTGACAGTTTTCCAGAGGAGGAATTATATTGCTTGGTGAGGCCGTGGTATCTAACGATGCATTCCCCAACATATGCGACTTATCCGGTTTCATTCTGTGCAAAGGGGTCATTCCAAGCGGTATTTAAATGATGCTGTTTTATGCCTCTATATGACTATCGCTTATAAATGACACAGTGTATTACGACGGGAAATAAGTCCAAGACTGGGCGGGGGAACCAATTCAATCTATAGGCCTAATTCAAGGTTGATTGCAAAACAAAACTTTCCTCTAATGGGCAAAACCATGTGCACTGCAGGAATGGGGGGGGGGGGGGGGGGCAGAAAATAACATGTTAACATGTGCAGAGAGAGTTAGATTTGGGTGAGTTATTTTGTTTCCGTGCAGGGTAAATACTGGCTGCTTTATTGTTACACTACAATTTAGATTTCAGTTTGAACACACCCCACCCAAATCTAATTCTCTCTGCACACGTTACATCTGCCCCACCTGCAGTGCACATGCTTTTGCCCATTAGAGGAAGCACTGTTGTAGTCGACACAATGGCTGCCGCTGTTGTGCGTAGCGTTATAATACTATTTTAAGTTTTGCAGAGGAGTTTAATTGGGCCGTGTTTGCTTCCTGTGTCTGGTTGCAACAAAATACATTGGCGTGCGGTTTTGTCCTGCTTTTGCACAGTCATAAAATAGACTTTGCTCTACAAACCACATTATATTCCTCAGCGTGCAACTCAATAAGTGCCACCTAGAGATGTGCAGTTCTCCTGAAATACGACCACACTTAAACTTAAAGGTTAGGAGTCAAATTGAGTCCCAGTTTGGGATGACCTTGGGTTTCCAGGTGGAACACAGTCCCGGCTTGGGTCTGTCTTCAGTTTGGAACTGGGATGTAAAAATCAAACTCGGTTTTGGATTGCTTGCAAACAGGTCCAAATTATATAATCTTAGCTTTTTTATCAATTTTTTAATTATGTACTGTATATTGAGTTTTAACGAATCTAAAACCGAACCACAAACTGAACCTAAACCAAAATATTTGAGGGTTGTTTTGCCAGAACCAAAACACGATGATGAATTAGAAACAAAACCAAAACTGAAACACCTCTACCGCCGCCTTGTTTGTTAGCCGGGCTCGTTGCTCCTATCAGCCTCACCAGAGATGGAGGGGCTTCAATCCGAACAGAATTGCTTTAGTTTACGTATTAATAAGACGCGCTTCAGCAAATGTAATGAGAACACAAATTATAGCCTGTAATTATCACTGTAAATATGAGGAATACAATACAGTTTTGTGGACTAATGATAATTGCAGCTTATTGCACAACGTGACAAATCAAACACTGATTTCATATTTCTTTGTTTTTTTTCCTTGATTTAGATCAGACTGAAGGATTCCACTGCCGGGAAGAATGCCGCATCCTTGGGCACTCTGACCGGTGTTGGATGCCCCGTGTCCCCATCCCAAGCCGCGCCAAGTCCCCGGAACACGGAAGAAATGTAATTGCTTTATCTATAGAAGCGACCACTGTGGACACTGAACCTTTCGAAGACTGTAACACAAAAAGAACTTTTGCAACGTTTGGCAAAGATGGCAATGAGCACACCGCTGATGACAGGGCTACTTTGAAAAGTAAAAGGACAGTGGACCTGTCAATATGCAGCCCAAAGGTAAATGGCGGTGTTCGTGAAGCGGGAAATGGCTGTGAAGCTATCAGCCCCATTACTTCCCCTCTGCATCTAAAGAGTCCTCTGCCAGCCAAATCCGCCGCAGCGTACAACATCATGAATTGCGCCGGGAACCGCGACATGGAGCAATTTGTAAGCAACGGCCCTTCCCGGCCTTCGGAAGCAGAGCCCAGGGGAGCGGACAGTGAAAACGTAATGAATGAAATCAATCCATTATTGCAAGAATGTCGAGAAAAGGACTCACTTGGTGTAAAGAGACTAAAGGACATTGTTCTCTAAGCACCAGACCTACCGTATGGTGAAAGAAGTGACTTGAAACATTACAGTTCATTTTTAATGGCTTACCAATGGTTCACAAACTGCTGTATTTAAAAGCTTTCCTAAATGTATTGTTTATAAATAAAGGCTATTGTTATGTGACAATCCTAAACTATTTAATATGTGGCAGGGGTGTTCCATCCTAGCAAGCAGACTAAATCACTATTGTTATTTTTTATTTTTTATTTTTATTTTTTCCAATCCCCTTGCTCTTAACATGGAACCTGTTATCATCAATGTACAAAGTATTATGTATGTATTAAGTATTTTGAATTTATATATTTTTATAAACATATATATCAAAATTATAATATAAATTAGCCTATTTGTACAGAAGAAAAAAAAAACAGAGGGGAAAAAAGAAATACTTTTGGATTTTCCAAAACCACTTTAAAAAAATAAATAAAAATTATTCGCTAAACGATTTTGTAGCGTAGTTAAGAATTCAGCCATTGGACGCGAATGGGCCATACTTTCACCTGAGGAGCTATAGACAGGCAGATGCTCAGCCTAATGATTTAATCCATGATAGTTTGCTCTATTGCTACGAACACCCCTGCACTCAAAGCCCTTTTGCAGTTACATGCTCTCTGTACTATTAATGTATTTGATATTTCAAATTTTGTCCAGTGATGGCAAAAGGCATTCGAGTAAAAATGGAAGAAAATGAAAGACGTAATTTGTAATCTTTTTTTTTCTTTTAATTATTATTATTATTATTATTACTATTATTAATAATATTTTAATGTATTCATTGCGAATACAGCATTTTTTCCTCTTCTGCATTTTACACTTGATAAATACAAAATATTCTTTTCTTTCATATCATTGTGAAAGCCAACAGGTTTTTGTTTTTTTGTTATGCATTTTATATTCACTCGGTGCAAGGTTATGGCATTTTTTTGGGTTATTTAATTACTATTTTCCAAAAAGAAAGAAAAAACCATTGGGAGGTTTTGTGAAAACACATCTTTTTATAGTCAGAGATTTTTCTCCACTTCATTTTCCCACAAGTCATGTTATTGTTCCCATTCAATGTCCAATTCAAGGTTCTAACTTTTATGCAAAATAATTTTTTTCCATTCCTATCTTCACACATTCATTGCTTCACTCAATCTGTTTTTTATCATTCTTTGTTCTCATTTTGTTCGCGGTAGATTCAATATATATTTAATATGTCATGTTTTCATGCCCAAGGATGAAATTATTTCTCAGATGTTCAGCTATACAAGTCTGTTTTTGACAATTGTAAATTATACAAAGGGTTTACACAATATTCTGTTTGTAAAATAGTCTTACAAGATAATGTTGCAGACCAATGTTACAAAAAAAATGATTCACTGACAAGAAGTGAAAAAAAAGAAGACAAAAAAAATTAAAAGGTTTTTAATTTCAAAATGGCGTCTTGGCCATGATTTTAGCTGCACTTTTTACAAGGTTGACCTTGTATTTATTCTTTTAATCTAAAAAAAAGCCCAGAAAATAAGTAACAGTTATAGTTGCAGAGTTTCTTCTTCTTTCAAGCCGATGTGTATGTTTTTGAATAAAGACTTATTTTTATGTCATTTATACAGCCCTATTTGATGCTGCTTGCTTTTGATGAAAGATGGGCAATATCCAGTTCAACTGATTCTGGAATATACAAGAATTTCAGAAATTCACAATTCCTAAAAAAATTTAAAAAAAGAAATAAACAAACAATACGGTACATATTGCTCCCACCTAGACAATCAGGCCAATCACAGCCCATTAAAAATAAATAAACCAATAAACAATGAT
Source organism: Pseudophryne corroboree (assembly GCF_028390025.1). Classification (NCBI taxonomy): domain Eukaryota; kingdom Metazoa; phylum Chordata; class Amphibia; order Anura; family Myobatrachidae; genus Pseudophryne; species Pseudophryne corroboree. The sequence continues at coordinate 466,365,832 of NC_086451.1, read as the reverse complement.
CAAATATTATCATGTGTCTATGAACAGAACTTACAGCTGCCCCTACACTTTTTTTTCTGGGTTGTTCAATAAAAAAACATTGGAGAATGCTGCTATATGCGGTTATGACTTGGATGGTGTGCAGTGGTGTCCAGACGGAAAGGGGAAGGGTACAATGTAAAGTGATGCCCCCACAAAATTAGCCGAATGACTATAGCAATTGGTCCCAAAAGATCTCCTGATGATCCTGTGTGCAAGCTGTAATTATGACTGTTCCGATCTTTAGCGTCTGTCCTGTGCACGCTTGGTGCATGTACATCTTCCCTAGTTTTGCACAGTGGGAACTCACAATCTATTGAAGTCAACTGCTAATTTTTTTCCCCATTGCACAAATTGGCAGTATATTCAAATCCCCCTTTTTTGTATCGCTCAGCACTTTATTATAACTGAAACCTATTTTTGCATTTTTTGAAAACCCACTCCGATACAAAAATAGGTATCTTTGCATTTATCACCAACAATTAGTCAATTACCTAGTATTAAAGTCCTTATTATATTAGCAAAGTTAACACCAGTTAACTCCCACTCAAAAAAAAGAAAGGCAACAAACTTTTCATAAGTCAAAGCCTAAAGCAAATTCACCATGTCCTATGCACAATCATTTCAATGCATAAAGAACACTTGGCATCCTCCAATGTTGCTGCATTCCAAATGAAATACACAACCAGCTTAGCCATACAAAATCTGAAAAACTGAGAGAGAATGAAAATTCCCATCATACATTTCAAGAATGGGACTGTTTCTCACATGACATGCCTTCATCCATCATGCTTTCCACAAATGGTCCATCTTGAATGCCCTTCACAGACAATTCTACGCTTACCATAGCACTTGCTCATCACACCATTGAAACCAAATATGACGCTTCCTTTGCCTTCAAACCCATTTCCTTATTCTCAGTATCCTGAAGAAAAGAGAGAAAATAAAGATATTTTAAAAAACTGAATGTAACATAGTAACATAGTATCTAAGGTTGAAAAAAGACAATTGTCCATTGGGTTCAACCTATTTGTGGTCTCCAAGCTTTAAAGAGCAAATCCAAATATTGCGCTCATTAACTTAAAGTCAATTCAATTAGGAGCAAAGGGGGTGAGCTGCTGTTGCAACAATGGATAAATGCCAGCAATGACCCCTGAACTTGCTCCTACTCCTGGCCCAATTTCACACTGTACTCACAGAATTTTTGTACGCAAAAATCTAACAATAACAAATAATCTGCTGGTACAGCAATGAGGTGTAGAACCACACTTAATCGTGGGGGTGAGAACATCGACCCTAATTTAAATGACCCCAAAAGTTTTCAAACAACACTATCTTCTCACAGCATGTCTCACCTCTTTCATGCCCTGGTTAATATGAATTAATTTGTCAGGTCTTCTCAGCAGAAAGTCTGGCCCATGGAGGTTCTGGCTCAGAGAGGACTTGGAGAACCAATCTACTATAAATGAGACTATTAGTCCTGGTCATTAGAATGGCCACCCACTGCTGACACCAACGTCCTACTACAATGCTACCCAAGTGCTTGTTGCCTGTGACCATCCCGCTACAGCTTATAGTCAGTTGTTGGATTCCTGTTGCTCATTGTTGAGGGATTAGACGGGGCCAAAGCCAGAGCCCAGACCAAAGATTCAGCACATGATATGCAGTCAGCAATCACTATGTCGTCATTCATAATGCGGACACTAGAATGTTATGATATGTTGACATCTAACATGTCGACTGCTGCAAAATGTTATCATTTAGAAAATATCAATATATGACATGTCAATTAGTGAAAACATTGACATTAGCATTAGGGCTAGGCTGAAAGCTGCTGCCGACACTGCCACCATGAGAAAACAATGTCAGTGTTGACACGCTGCCTGTCAACATGTTGAAAATGTTGACTTTCTGCTACCAACATATGAATGCTGACTTAGCGAATGTGGAGACGATATATTTTCCCACAAGTCATGTTCTTGGGACATTCAAGGTTGAGAGGAATCCAAATTCTCGGGTAGACAGAGAGGAGTCAAAAGATGGATAATCCAAACCACAGTAATAAAAGAAGCCAGGAGTAACCAGGGCCATAGATAGAACCAGTGGGCCCAGGTGATACAGGGGACACGGCCAAATCTGATAGGTGTGGACATTCCACCAGTAGAAAAAAAGAAAACTACTATTCATGCTGTCATGGAGCAGAGACATGCACCAAAGAGGGGATAATCTCCTTCTCCAAAGCTCACTGGACCCCTTCATGCAGCGCAGTTCCCAGGTATGTAGTTCCCATCCCACCCTGTCGGCACCACTAGAAGTATCAGAACCAGAGTGGGAGTCAATCTATGAAAACTAAGGTAGAGTCAGAAACCAAGAACAACTAGATTAGAGTGTTGAACACAATAATCGGGCCATTACATTGTGCTTCTCTAGCCTTAATTACCTGCAGACTGCAGTGGTTCGGGAGCAGAGCCGGCCCTAAACAATATGATGCCCTAGGCAAGATTTTGGCTGGTGCCCCCTAGCACCGCCGCTAGTTCAGCAGGAGATGCCTGGCATGAGTCAGCTGGCAGCTCTGCTAATGTTGAGCGCCTTTTCTTTATAAAAATGCATCTTATTTGCATAACTATGTGGCTAGGATGCACAAGCAGCTCCTGCTGATTAAAATGATATGCAGCATGCCTATATTCTGTGGCTGTATCTGCATACGAAATGCTACATTACAGTGATTTTCAGGAATACACGTAGCATTTCGTATGCAGATACAGCCACAGTCACACACAGAATATAGGCATGCCGCATATCATTTTAATCAGCAGAAGCTGCTGGTGCCCCTAAGCATACCAAATGCCCTAGGCATATGCCTAGTTTGCCTATGCCTAAGGCCGGCTCTGTTCGGGAGTGACCGTGGCCAGGAAGTGCTACATATAAAACTTCCACTTTAAGCACAACGGAACTATATGGCCCAACTGGTTAATCAAAGAGGGCCAGTAAAGATGGCTTGACAGAGGCTGTGACCACACTGATCTTCTCACTGTTAAATCATTCACTCCTATCCTGAAAGCCTTAAAGAGAGATAAAGTGGAGAGATTAAGGGGGTCATTCCGAGTTGATCGCTAGCTGCCGTTGTTCGCAGTACTGCAATCAGGCTAAAAATCAGCATTTCTGCGCATGCGTATAGACCGCAATGCGCACACGTGATGTACGGGTACAAAGGCCTTTGTGGTTTTGCACAGGTTCTAGAGACGTTTTCATTCGCACTGGCAGCCGCAAGAAGATTGACAGGAAAGGGGCGTTTCTGGGTGTCAACTAACCGTTTTCAGGGAGTGCTTAGAAAAACGCAGGCGTGCCAGGGAAAATGCAGGTGTGGCTGGGCGGTATGCGACATCAAAGCCAACCCACCAACGTTAGAATCAACGCACATGAAGAGTAACTACAGGGCTGGTCTTGTTTTGCTCAAAATGTTTTTGCAGGCGCTCTGCTGCACAGGCGTTCGCACTTCTGCAAAGCGAAAATACACTCCCCGGTGGGAGGCGACAATGCGTTTGCACAGCTGCTAAAAACTGCTAGTGAGCGATCAACTCAGAATGACCCCCTAAGTACCAACCAACCAGCTCCTAATTGTCATTTTTCAAACATAGCTTGTAATATGACAGTTAGGAGCTGATTGTCTGGTACGTTATCTCCATCCACTTTATCTCCATCCAAGGCTTAGTACATAGACCCTATTATAGTATTGGGAAGAGTTCAAACAGCTCCATATTATATGTCAGCTCTGACTTCACCTACTTCACCATCCATATCCCATGACACAATTGACCTTGGAAATATGCCCTGAACCACTGTATTACTGCACAATAATTAATCCCATGTCTTAAATTCACCTTCATTTCCCCAGTTACACTGATAAAATGTGGTGGACCCAGCACATCTGCCTACCTCTTATCAATCCCAGGAGTAATGATCCTATCCTTGGGGGTAATTCCAAGTTGATGGCAGCAGGAAATTTTTTAGCAGTTGGGCAAAACCATGTGCACTGCAGGGGGGGCAGATATAACATTTGCAGAGAGAGATAGATTTGGGTGTGGTGAGTTCATTCTGCAATCTAAATTGCAGTGTAAAAATAAAACAGCCAGTATTTACCCTGCACAGAAACAATATAACCCACCCAAATCTAACTCTTGCTGCAAATGTTATATCTGCCCACCCTGCAGTACACATGGTTTTGCCCAACTGCTAAAAAATTTCCTGCTGCGATCAACTTGGAATTACCCCCTAGTTCCAAAATCTAACCCTTGTCACAAAAACAAATCCTTTGATTCTGATAACAAAATCCAATTCTGGTAACAAAATCCGATTCTGGCCACAAAATACAACATGTCCAGGAATGACTCTAGTAAAGTAACCTTGGTGGTCATTCCGAGTTGATCGCTCGCTAGCAGTTTTTAGCAGCCGTGCAAATGCTATGCCGCCTCCCACTGGGAGTGTATTTTAGCTTAGCAGAAGTGCGAACGAAGGGATCGCAGAGCGGCTACAAAATATTTTTTAAAATTTTTGTGCAGTTTCTGAGTAGCTTCAAACCTACTCAGCGCTTGCGATCACTTCAGACCGTTCAGTTCCTGATTTGACGTCACAAACACGCCCTGCGTTCGCCCAGCCATGCCTGCATTTATCCTGGCAAGCCTGCGTTTTAACGAACACTCCCTGAAAACGGTCAGTTGACACCCAGAAACGCCCACTTCATGTCAATCACTCTGCGGCTAGCAGTGCGACTGAAAAGCTTCGCTAGACCTTGTGTGAATCTACATCGTTCGTTGCATTAGTACGATGCACGTGCGCATTGTGCCGCATACGCATGCACAGAAGTGCCTTTTTTTTTGCCTCATCGCTGCAGAGCAAACGAAAGCAGCTAGCGATCAACTCGGAATGACCCCCCCTTATGCACTGACAACATTAGAGCCAACACCTTACCTGCATAAATTTAAATGGAATAAATTCTATGACCAAGAAGCTCATGGATAAAGAGTGGTTCTGTCTTTTGTCTTATATTGCACTAATGGAACCATGAAACATTTCGCTGCTTCCTTAATGTCAATATTACAGAAGAGTTCCCTGGACCAATGATAAAAAATATTCCAAACGCTATTGTAAAAAAAAAAAAAAAAAAGCTGACTTGATCCCCATATTACCTTCTTTGAAGGATCTGAAAGCTTCAAGGAAGGCACCAATCATCCAATCTGGCAATCCTCTGTCCACAAAAATCTTCCTACTCACGTTCTGTAAACACTGAATGGACATTAAACATGCCCTCTATATTCACTGTATGCTTTAAGTCACTGAATGGCCAAACCAAATGAAGGGTACAATACAGAACATATATCTTCACTAATCTCAACATCCTTTGGAAAGGACATATAATCATCTTGAATGTCCCAGTCTCTTTTTAATGGACCACACCAGGCAGGATGATATACAGCCATTCCAAAGGTGTAGGGTCAAAGGGGCCCTTCATTGATTTTTCAACCACCTCAGCATTATGTACAGTGTAGCTGACATCAGGTTCATGTGTTTTTTCCATTTCTTGGGCTACCTCAGATGGATTGAAAATCCCTCTGAAACCCCTGTTTATAATAACAATAACAATAATAATAATAATAACAATAATAATAATAATAATAATAATAATAATAATAATAATTATACCACCATATCCCTGTCTAGATATCTCATAAGCCAGGGGCATATTGTATCTATATTCAGTGGGGTCATGTCCTTCTCCTGCAGGTTCCCCATAACTGTCTTCTCATTTCGAAACATAAACAAGTGGGTGATCCCGATATAACTTGAGCATTTATATCTAATCTTGAGGGTCAGCACTTACATTCGCCATTGTTAAACTGCCGACATACCCTGTCTTTAGTCCTGCATCCTATACTTTAAGGTCCTGGGGAAATCAGTTGGAATGGAAACGCTTTGCATTAAATTCAAGTCTCATTTATAGGCTAGGCTCAAGTCTAGATTATCTCACCCCATTCCTTGTACTCAACTACTAATCACTTTGCAACAAGGCAAGAAAGCCACATAGGCCAGATGTTGTCCATATACCTGAAATGAGACAGTTTTCTAGTCTTTTCCACCAAAATTTTAGTCGAAATTGTGAAATAAATAAGACAATGGGGGAGATATATCATATCTAATATAGAGTGGAGAAGTGGACAAGTGAACGCTGCCCATAGCAAACCAGTCAACTTCAAATGCTAGCTCAAAGCTGATTGGTTGCTACAGGCACTTGTCCACTCCTCCCCTCTTAAGAAAGTATGATGCATTTCCCCCAAATTCCAAAATACCCTTTAAATGATTTTATAATGCTTCTTATCATCTTTTTTGCCTCTACCCTTTGTCACAATGGTGGTAAGGAAAATATTTCCAAGTATTGATCCCCCCAAATCTATGTGGATCCGGTATGATATATCGGCAGACGGGATGCCGGCTGTCGGTATAGCGACAGTGGCATCCCGTCTGCCAGAATCCCAGCAGCAAGTCCCCTTGTGGGCTCGCTATGTTTGCCACGCTTTGGGCTCGGTGGCGAGCTTTGCTTGCCACAAATTCTACTCCCACTCAGTTGGTGGTGTGGACCCACCAACCAAGTGGTAAATCCGGGCATGTGTCGGGATTCTGGCCGCCGGTATAATGTCGGTATCCTGAACAGCCGGCATTTTAACTGCATCCCATCTTTTTGCCCTCCTGCTTGGGTTAATCCCAAGCCTTCAAAATACACATAAAGCCTCTCCCTGAGGGAGTCAGATAATTGCCCAAATATCCTCAGACCCTCCCTGAGCTGCCACCCCACCACGTTTTCACTCCATCCATTACACCCATACGAACCAGTAGTGGCTCTTGCCACGGGCAAGCAGGCTTTTTGCCCGGGATGCCGCTGTCCTGAGGGCGTGGCCGCCACCTGACCCTCCCACTGGTGCCTTGCGGTGCGCTTGACGTCATCGTGCACCGCACGGCATTATGGGAGCGGCCGCAGATGCTAGAGGTCATAATAGACCTCTAGTGTCTGTGCAGTGTGCGGCGCTATGGGAGAGACGTCATGGTGTCTCTCCCATAGATCTGAGGAGCGGTGGCCGTAGACGGAGGACAGGAGCAGCGGTCGGGAAGCAGGAGCGGAATTGATGAATTTTTGTTATTATTTTTTTTTTATAAGCGCCGCTACTAGGGGCACAACAACTGAGGGCACAGCTACTGGGGGCACAACTACTGAGGGTACAGCTACTGGGGGCAAAACTATAGTGGCACAGCTACAGGGGGCAAAACTACAAGGGGCACAACTACTGAGGGCACAGCTACAAGGGGCAAAACTACAGGGGGCACAGCTACAGGGGGTAAAACTACTGGGGGCAAAGCTACTGAGGGCAAAACTATGGGGGCACAACTACGGAGGGCACAGCTATAGGGGGCAAATCTAATGGGAGCTCAGCTACAGGGGGCACAACTACAGGGGGCATAACTGTGGCCATGCCCCTTCCCTATGAAGTCACGCCCCTATTTTTGATGCGCACCTATGGCGCACTAACCCTGTTTTGCCTTTTAGGGGGAAGGACAATTTTAAAGTCATTGTCACTGAAAGTTCATGATATTTCTATGGTAAAATTCAGCTATAAATACTGTCAGAGGTATTAGGGAGAGGACTTATGAACATCTAAGATCAATCACTCTGGATGAAAGATTACTTAAAAAAAAGATAGCTTTAGAGAAAACGCCTTTCAAGTTTTGGAAATTGGCATTATTTTAGAAGTTGACGGCTTGTTGAGTGAACTTTATACCCACAAGATGGCTGACAGGAAATGGGCAGGGCAATTGGGAGCTGTAATCCTCTATCACAAATCAAATCTAGGGGGTATATTTACCAAGGTGTGAGTTTTGTTAGAAATGAAGATGTTGTCCATAGCAACCAATGGGATTCCACTTAACATTTATCTAACTGCTTCTAGAAGATAATAGCTAGAATCTGATGGGTTGCTATGGGCAACATCTCCACTTCTAAAAAAAACCCTCACACCTTTGTAAATATACTCCTGACATTTACATGTAGACTTTAAAAACACATTCTTTAGAATGAGGTATGCCACATATCCAAATCACTTAACAGCAACTAGACTAATAATAATAATAATAATAATAATAATAATAATTAACAACTGTTTTCTATTTATTTAATGATATCTATATTTAGGGGAAAGTATGGTGGCAAAGATAGGATGGCAAGAATTAGCACAATTCACAATAACAACCAACAACATGCATTGTAGGCGGATACCGTCCAAGGTGCACAACTCAACAAAGACCACAACAAAGGGTATCCACTTAGCTTTCTAACTTGACTACCCATCACTTTGGGTGATAACGTTGCCCCCATTAGGGTGGCCACACACTACCAGCCAACAAAGTTAGTGCACCCCAAAAAAAATAATTGCACCCGGACTGGTGATATGCCATTCTTTCCTGCCACAAAATAGCCAACCAACAAAAATGATAATTATATATACTATGCTCAACATGATATAAATTAGCTATAATTAGTCTGACCACCATAATACAAGTGATTAGTACCTGTCTTTAAGGTCTGAAGTTTGAAATGTGATTAATTTATTTGACAACAAAATGCCATAATTTTGTTGTATCGGAGGCAGACGTACAGTATTAGGCGTGTATGACAAATTACATTCATTCTTCAAAATAGGATACCTTTGGAGGTGACGAAGACAAACTGGGCAGAGCTAGGAGTATGGGTAGATTTTCAGAACATTAGTATGTTAGTAACGCACCGAATATTGAAGCACCTATCAGCTCCGCTTTTCATGTAGCCAGTCCGAACACTTACATAGCAGTTATTTGTATAAAGCATAGGTTCTCAAACTCCGTCCTCGTGACCCCAGGCACTTGATGTTTTCCTCAGAGAATTACAAGTGAAATAATTAGCATAATTTTTGGTCTATGTTAGATTGCAGTTTATTATAATTATTATGATTAGCAGTGCTTAATTCTTTAGAGTGTGCATCTGCATTTTCCTTTTTTCTGAGTGGTATGTAACACTCTTAACACATAACTTCTGATTCTTGTGTAACACTTACTAACACTTTTACCTCTCACTATTGTGATGCCTTGGGCCAGTTGGCCTTTGCTGACCTGGGGCCCCCGTGCCTTGGACCTGAACTTTAATGTTAGGGACCCATCAGATGAGGTCGCGGTTAGTGGGCCAATATTTTTGGCCAAAAATTATGCTATACTCCTCAATTTTGCTCTATGTTAGATTGCAGAGTTTATTATAATTATTCTGATTAGCAGTGCTTAGTACTATAGAGTGTGCATATGCATTTTATTTTTTCAGCTCCTGATATACCCCATTCCAAACAGAGAATATGCATGCCTGCACTGTCATTAACTCCTAATTTGCATTGATATCCAGGTGTGAATGGCTTCTGTATTCCTTATCAAAGTTTCCCCCTTTTAGTATACCACATTCAAACTACAGTAAGTTTACTTCTTTTCACATCTCAGCCTTCAAAAGTGTGGTCCTTTTGAGGTCAATCCAATTAGGTGTGAGTTGAGAGTTGGGAGATGTTTCATGAAACTCGCAGACATTCGCACAACTACATTCTCTGAAGAATTCTCCAAGCCAATAAAAAATTCCTATTTGCAGTACTCGCAGCGAAGGATAGTGAGTTGTCAGCCATTTGCGATGTGAGAGGAGTGCATGAAAAGTGGGATGACCTTACTGGACCCCCCAAAAAATTACCCTTTCATTTGCAGTATCATACAGAAGGCTGTTAGCGGTCATAAGGAAAGTACTGGAGATTTTTAAATGGTGTTAAATGGCTGATTTGCTCATTTAAAAAAAAGCAAAAAAATGATACAAAACCCAAATTCTTTTTATTTACTTTCATATCAAAAAAAGAAAAAGAAAAAAAAAAAAGTCGAAAGAAAGATACTTTAGGGGTATTTTGAGTTTGAGGTGAATTTAAAAAAATGAGACAAAATGTTAAAAAGCTAATTTTTTCAAAAGCATAAATAATCTAATTCAATTTGGGGTGTATAAAATTTGAGGTAATTTGAAGCCATTTTTTTTAAACATCCAAAAACGACATGTAATTATTGGACTAATTACGCTAATTGGAAACTTTCAATTGCCTAATTAATCAATGGGGGTTTGAGGGGTGTCTTAGGGGTTCTGCACAGTGTCCTATCATTTTACCCTTAAAATAAGGATTTTCCCTACCATCTCTCAGCCTCAGTGAGGTGCGAATGGAAAAATGTGAGTTTACTCAGGTTCAGTGTGAGTTTCTAATTGGATTGCAAAATGTGAATTTGCAGAGAAAACAGCAACTCTATTGACCCCTAGGTTCAGAATAGCCACGCCACCAATGAAACTATCCAGTCTGGGTTGCAACTTCTCAGCTGCTAGAAGTAAAAGAGATGCAGCATCCAGAGCCGTGGAGTCCCCAGCTGCAAGACAAACACCTCAGTCAGCCGAAGCTGCTAGACATGCAGCACCCAGAGCCATGGAGTCCCCAGCTGCAAGACAAACACCTCAGTCAGCCGATGCTGCTAGACATGCAGCATCCAGAGCCATGGAGTCCCCAGCTGTAAGACAAACACCTTAGTCAGCCGATGCTGCTAGACATGCAGCATCCAGAGCCATGGAGTCCCCAGCTGTAAGACAAACACCTCAGTCAGCCGATGCGGCTAGACATGCAGCATCCAGAGCCATGGAGTCCCCAGCTGTAAGACAAACACCTCAGTCAGCCGTTGCTGCTGGACATGCAGCATCCAGAGCCATGGAGTCCCCAGCTGTAAGACAAACACCTCAGTCAGCCGATGCTGCTAGACATGCAGCATCCAGAGCCATGGAGTTCCCATCTGTAAGACAAACACCTCAGTCAGCCGTTGCTGCTGGACATGCAGCATCCAGAGCCATGGAGTCCCCATCTGTAAGACAAACACCTCAGTCTGCCGTTGCTGCTGGACATGCAGCATCCAGAGCCATGGAGTTCCCATCTGTAAGACAAACACCTCAGTCAGCCGTTGCTGCTAGACATGCAGCATCCAGAGCCATGGAGTCCCCAGCTGCAAGACAAACACCTCAGTCAGCCGATGCTGCTAGACATGCAGCATCCAGAGCCAAGGAGTCCCCAGCTGCATTACAAACACCTCAGTCAGCCGATGCTGCTAGACATGCAGCACCCAGAGCCAAGGAGTCCCCATCTGTAAGACAAACACCTCAGTCAGCCGTTGCTGCTGGACATGCAGCATCCAGAGCCATGGAGTCCCCAGCTGCAAGACAAACACGTCAATTAGCCGATGCTGCTGGACAAGCAGCCTCAAGGGACATGTAATCGGCAGCTGGGGGCACATATATTTCAAGGTCCATTCTTCTTCCCGGGCAACGCCAGCTAATAGATCATAGATATTATGCAACACTTCACAGAAAACACACACAAACATGGGGAGAACATAAAAGCTCCAAACAGATAGGACTCTCGCTCACAACTAAACCCATGACCCCAGTCAAAGTACTCGGTCACGCTGCGCAGTGTGGCCACCATCTGCACTCAATACTGGCAGTGACAGGAGGGAGGAATACCCTTTCTGGCTGCTCCACCTCCTCCCTCCCCGCAGCCCTTCTCTGCTTGCCCTCTGCCACCCTGCACGAAGCTCCAGCCCCTACAGTGTGTGGCAAGTCATTGTGTGCTGGCCCCCTTCTCTGGCCGCATCTTTAGATAGATATCTCTGACCTCAGGTAGGTGGTGTGGCGGGTACGTACAGGGGCGACATTCAGCGATTTTAGGGTGCCAAGATGAAATGATATCTTGCTCCACCCCAACCACAATGGTGGCACCCCTGCCTGCAGTATATATTATGCACCAGCCCTGGCCTGCATAATGCTAGGAAAACCCAGCGGAAACAGCATTGACTTGAGCAGCTACTGTGTAAATGGCATTTCCCAGAAGATACTCCTCTAATAAAGACAAACATCTCCCATTATTTTTTCATAGACATCTCCCATTGTTCCCTAACAGTAAATGTAGTTTAGCGAAGGCCACTAGGAGAGTTACCGGCAAATATGTTAATAAAGTCACAGACTGATTTCATTATTTGACAAAGTAAGTAATTCAATAACCTTCTTGCCAGTCCCTTTTACAGGGGACATTAAGGCATCAGTTCCTTGCAGTATCTACGAGAGATCATTTTGTCTATTCCGAGTGGCACAGGGGAGTACATGGGATAAGCAAGTAAATTACTTCCACTGCAGTGTGTACTTGTTTACAGTGCAAGCAAAATAAATATGGATTTATGGCAAACAAATCTGATTGTTTGGATTAAATTAAGTTACCCATCCAGCACGAGACAACCTTTTTGCTATGCTCTCGGGAGACACACACGGTATCCAATTTCCATAAAAAATATTTGCCTGCACCACGCCGGGTTTGAGTGTCCTCCGTCGACGGCACCTGGGGACGGAGATTTTGTGTTTCAGCATCACACAATGGTAACATCGCCACGGCTCGTATTGACATAATAGACAGAACTGCTGCAAGCAAATGAGCATCTGAGAGTCGTCCGAGTGACTATTAACTGCAGAATGCAAACACATCTTATTTGGCTTTGCAGGTAGGGACGCTGCTGTTTTTGTATGTTTTGCTGGCTCGGTAAGGCTCGTTAACATTTTTACTCTTGCTCAAAAAATTTTTACAGTGCAAGGGCAGTTATTAACAGTCACAGTGTCAAATGTCGACATTCTCAGACTGCTGTCGGATAAGGCAAGGTGTGACTGGGGGATGTCAGGGTTAGGCTTGGGGGATTGTGGGGGGAGGGCCGTCTTAACAGCAGTGTAGGCCCATGGGCACAGCAATGCACTGGGCCCCTAAACATCTTCCAGCGGTAGGGGCGGGGGGTGATATCAGCGGCAGCTTTGAAGTCTTGTGGGCGGTAGGGGGTGTTCTATCTTCTGCTCTGCTTGTAGGACCTTGAGCAGTAATTTCTGCTAATTACTCCTTTACTGCACAGATGGTGGGAGATGGGGTTTTTTGGAGAACACTAAACTCTAGAAGGGGGCATTGGGCTGAATGAAGAGGCCCCAGTACATAACTTCCAGGGGGGTAGGGGGTAGTGGAGTGGGCCTAATATTCATAATTTTCCGGTGGGAGGGCAGCTTGCTTGACTCCAGATACCTCAAGTTCCTGGAAATAGCTTTCTTAGCCTTCAATAGACTAAAAAACTAGAGAGCCCACCTTTCAGGAGGTACTGGGGACTAGGGGATCAGAGTTCAGGAGCCAGAGCAATTCACCAATGAAAATATAAAACATCATACCAAGCGTGTGGAGCTGGAGCAGGGACCAGCTGCTTGAAGGCAGATATTTCTGGTTCTGGGCATAGTAGAGACAAGCTGCCAGTGTTCCCCAAAAGGGGAGAGACACAGCTTTTGGAGTCTACCCTCAGAAAAACTCTAAGTTAGACAGAACTCGAGATATCTGGCTGGGAAGAGCAATTAACAGGCTCAGGTAGGGACCATTGTTTGAAGTCGAATATCTCTGGTTCCCCAGGGCCGATTTTCAAAAATCTGGTACCCCTGGAAAGAGCCCATACAAAAAGACATCCCTGGGTGGGCGGAGTTAATGTTTAGGAACCAGGATGAGGGGTAGGGTTAGGAGTAGCGGTTAGGGTTAGGTCTGCACCAGCAGTTACAGTCACATGACCACCAGGACCCACAGACCATGCTGGAGCTGCTGAAGCCTTCAGGACCAGGTAAGTGACCACTGGGCCACCAGGGACATTGTTTCCACATTCTACTATGTAGTCATCATAGACTGATGAATATCAATGCAATCAGTATTGACATTTGAAGCATGTCAACATGCTGCATACTGACATTGCAACCATGTCAACATTCTCATGTCAACCTGATGCATAGCTGTCAAACTAACATAAACTGCCTTGCTAAAGTATTCACACACACCCCCCCCCCCCCCCCTTGCATTTTTCATATTTTGTTGCCTCACAACCTGGAATTAAAATGGATTGTTTGAAGGTTACAACTTTGAAGATGTTCTATTTTTTTTATTGTGAAGCAAACAATAAATAGGACAAAATAACAGAAAACTTCAGCGTGCATAACTAGTAACCCCCCCTAAAGTCAGTGTTTTGTAGAGCCACCTTTTGCAGCAACTACAGCTGAAAGTCGCTTTAGATAAGTCTCTATGAGCTTGCCACATCTTGCCACTGGGATTTTTGCCCATTCCTCAAGGCAAAACTGCTCCAGCTCCTTCATGTTGGATGGTTTCCACTTGTGAACAGCAATCTTCAAGTCTGACCACAGATTCTCAATTGGATTGAGATCTGGGCTTTGACTAGGCCATTCCAACACATTAAAATTAAAATGTTTCCCCTTAAACCACTTGAGCGTTGCTTTAGCAGTATGCTTCGGGTCATTGTCCTGCTGGTAGGTGAACCCCCGTCCCAGTTTCAAATCACAGGCAGACTGAAACAGGTTTTGCAGAAGAATATCCCTGTATTTAGCACCTTCCATTTTTCCCTCGACTTGAAACAGTTTCCTAGTCCCTGCTGCTGAAAAACATGCCCACAGCATGATGCTGCCACCACCATGTTTCACTGTGGGGATGGTGTTCTTAGGGATGTGTTGGGTTTGCGCCAGACATAACGTTTTCCTTGGTGGCTGAAAAGTTAAATTTTAGTCTCATCTGACCAGAACACCTTGCGCCATACATTTGGGGATTCGTCGACATGTCTTTTGGCAAACTCAAAATGTGCCCTTCTAATTTTTAACACTAAGTAATGGACTTTTTCTGGCCACTCTTCCATAAAGCCCAGCTCTATGGAGTGTACAGCTTATTGTGGTCACATGCACAGATACACCAGTCCCTGCTGTGGAACTCTGCAGCTATGTCAGGGTAACCTTTGGTCTCTGTGCTGCCTCTCTGATAAATGCCCTCCTTGCTCGGTCTGTGAGTTTTGGTGGCCGGGCCTCTCTTGGCAGGTTTGTTGTGGTACCATGTGTCACTGACCTGGTCTGAAGTAGTTAAGAACTCGGGGGTTCTTCCGATGGTCGGGAAGAGGAACTGCAGCTGGGCCGGAGTAGGGACGGACGAATATAGGTCTTCCTCATGCAGAACTACTTGGCAACTATAATTTGTGTATAACGCTAAAGAACTTGTTGTGACAAAGGTTTGAGAGCGATGCTGAAGCACACAGAAGAATGAAGGACTTGTAAGCGATGCTGAAGAAATCGATGTGACAAGATTTGGGAGCGATGTGGGAGCACACAGAAGAATGAAGAACTTGTGAGCGATGCTGAAGAAATCGATGTGACAAGATTTGAGAGCGATGCTGAAGCACACAGAAGAATGAAGAACTTGTGAGCGATGCTGAAGAAATCAATGTGAGAAGATTTGGGAGCGATGTTGAAGCACACAGAAGAATGAAGAACTTGTGAGCGATGCTGAAGAAATCGATGTGACAAGATTTGGGAGTGATGTTGAAGCACACAGAAGAATAAAGAACTTGTGAGGGATGCTGAAGAAATCGATGTGAGAAGATTTGGGAGCGATGTTGAAGCACACAGAAGAATGAAGAACTTGTGAGCGATGCTGAAGAAATCGATGTGAGAAGATTTGGGAGCGATGTTGAAGCACACAGAAGAATGAAGAACTTGTGAGCGATGCTGAAGAAATCGATGTGAGAAGATTTGGGAGCGATGTTGAAGCACACAGAAGAATACAGAACTTGTGAGCAATGCTGAAGAAATCGATGTGAGAAGATTTGGGAGCGATGTTGAAGCACACAGAAGAATAAAGAACCTGTGAGCGATGCTGAAGACTAAAGACTAAAGTTTGTTCAACCCAAAAGGCATGCTGAATACTGTGAACACTGGGGACTATATTTGCAGGCAGACACGTTGGATGCAGGAGGCGCTGGAGTATAGCCACAGGAAAACACGCTGCTATCAGGAGCAGTGGCGTTCGTTACAGTAGAGAGACGATACTCAGGCGCCGGACACAGACGAGCGTCCGCTTTTGAACTTCCCGCTTCACCCTGATTGGCAGAGAGGGGAGCAAGTGACGTCACCCGCTCACGACACCTATGTGGACGCCAGGCGCAATGGCGGCGCCCACGCTCCGGATGACCGCTGGGAGCAGCGCCAGCCAGACGCCGGGACCCGGAACCCACCGGAGGCCGGAGCCGCCAGGAGAGCCAGCGAACACGCCGGGGTAAGCGCGGCGGCCGCGATCCCCGATGTGTGACACCATGGGGGTCATTCCGAGTTGTGCGCTCGTTATTTTTTTCTCGCAACGGAGTGATTAGTCGCTAATGCGCATGCGCAATGCCCGCAGTGCGACTGCGCCAAGTAAATTTGCTATGCAGTTAGGTATTTTACTCACGGCATTACGAGGTTTTTTCTTCGTTCTGGTGATCGGAGTGTGATTGACAGGAAGTGGGTGTTTCTGGGCGGAAACTGGCCGTTTTATGGGAGTGTGTGAAAAAACGCTACCGTTTCTGGGAAAAACGCGGGAGTGGCTGGAGAAACGGGGGAGTGTCTGGGCGAACGCTGGGTGTGTTTGTGACGTCAAACCAGGTACGACAAGCCCTGAACTGATCGCCGATGCCGAGTAAGTGTGGAGCTACTCAGAAACTGCTAAGAGGTGTGTATTCGCAATTTTGAGAATCTTTCGTTAGCAATTTTGATAAGCTAAGATTCACTCCCAGTAGGCGGCGGCTTAGCGTGTGCAAAGCTGCTAAAAGCAGCTAGCGAGCGAACAACTCGGAATGAGGGCCCATGTTCTTTCCATTTGAAGATTGTGGATTTGAAGGTGCTTCGGAGGATCATCAAAGATTTGGATATTTTTTTATAACCCAACCCTGACTTGTACGTCTCAACAACTTTGTCCCTGACTTGTTTGGAGAGCTCCTTGGTCTTCATGGTGTGATGCCTCTTGCTTAGTGGTGTTGCAGCCTCTGGGGCCTTTCAGAAAAGGTGTCTTTATACTGACAGATCATGTGACACTTACATTGCACACAGGTGGACTTCATTTCACTAATTATGTGACTTCTGAAGGTAATTGGTTGCACCAGAACTTTTGAGGGGCTTTATAGCAAAGGGGTTAAATACATTTGCACATGCCAATTTTCAAAATTTTGTTTCTAAAAATTATTTTTTATATACATACATTTTTCTTATTTCACTTCACCAACTTAGACTATTTTGTGCAGATCCATCACATAAAATTCAGATAAAAAAAAAAAATCAAATTACAGGTTGTAATGTAACAAAATAGGTAAAAAGCCAAGGAGGGTGAATACTTTAGCAAGGCACTGACTGTACCACACCCAGCAAAGAGATGAGTTCCAATGAAGCTTTTTAAATGGGCACCTAGCATTTATAAGCCATATGGCGGCAAATGTCATGACTGAGGTGTAGCATAATGTCCCTTTCTCTACATTTTGTGTCTTGTCCACAAATTACAGACGCACCAGAACACGACTCACAGTGTACTAGAGATGCTGGGCTGCAACTTTAACCGCACAGGAATTCATTTTAAACACATACAAAGTCTCAGCTGAAGCATAATGGAACTTAGCTCGAGAATAAGCCGCAGTCGCTAAATCGCAGCAAATCATAAATTGATTCGGTTGCACACAGGTGTACAAAAGTGCAGGAGCAATTCTAGGTATAGGCAAGCAGGGCGGGTGCCAGAGGCGCTGCGGCTTGCGGGTGCAGCCGCAGTCACCATGCAGGCACCCGCCGCCCACCCGCAACCCGCTCCCCGGCTGCAGCAGGCGCCGTGGGCTGTGTCACAACTGACCTCTAGTGTCTGTGCAGCGCTATGGGAGAGACGTCATGACATCTCTCCCATAGAAAGGAGCTGGCGGCCAGAGACGGAGCAGCAGCGCAGCAGCGGTCCAGAAGCAGGAGTGGGGCTGGTGAGTATTGTGTGGTTTTGTTTTTGTTTTTTGTGCTTGTAAGTGGCGCTACTGGGGGCACATCTACAGGGGGCATAACTACTCGGGGTACAGCTACAGCTGGCACAACTACAGGGGGCACAGTTACAAGGGGCACAGCTACAGGAGCTCAACTACTGGGGCAAATCTACTGGAGGCACAGCTACTTGGGACACAACTACTGGGGGCAAAACTACTGGGGGGCATAACTACTGGGGGGCATAACTACTGGGGGCACAATTATGGGGGGAAATCTACTGGGGTCATAGCTACTGGGGGCACAACTACAGGGGACACAGCTACAGGGGGCACAACTACAGGGGGCACAGTTACAAGGGGCACAGCTACAGGAGGCACAGCTACTTGGGGCACAACTACAGGGGCACAACTACAGGGGACACAGCTACAAGGGACACAGCTATAGGGAACACAACTACAGGGGGCATAGCTACAAGGGCACAGTTACAGGGGCACAACTACTGGGGGCAAATCTACTGGAGGCACAGCTACTGGGGGTACAAATTCTGGGGGCAAATCTACAGGGGGCACAGCTACAGGGGGCACAACTACTGGGGGCAAATCTACTGGAGGCACAGCTACTGGGGGTACAAATTCTGGGGGCAAATCTACAGGGGGCACAGCTACAGGGGGCACAACTACTGGGGGCAAATCTACTGGAGGCACAGCTACTGGGGGTACAAATTCTGGGGGCAAATCTACAGGGGGCACAGCTACAGGGGGCACAACTACTGGGGGCAAATCTACTGGAGGCACAGCTACTTGGGGTACAACTTCTGGGGGCAAATCTACAGGGGGTACAGCTACAAGGGGCACAACTACTGGGGGCACAGCTACAGGGGCCATAACTGTGGCCATGCCCCTTCCCTATGAAGCCACACCGCTAATTTTTTTATCAATGTTTTACCTGTCGGGGGTCCAAAGGAAACTTTCGCCCTGGGTGCCACAAGGTAATGAACTGGCCCTGCAAAAGTCACACATCATATTTGTCAGTATAATCTTGCAATGTGGTGCAGTTGTTATATCTGTGTGAGTAATATGTACATTTTGATTGAGAAAGACCCTTGGTGCGGCCGAGTCACCTGGGACCTGGTGCGCCGAAATGGGCTATTTGGTGCGACTGAAGCCACAGTATATGACGACACATCTGCAAAATCGCATGGTTTGTGGATCAAGATGGTGTCTGAAGACATTCACACCAAACAATGGGAGAGCATTTGGATTAGGTGTAAAGGGCCCTACACATTCGGCGACACACCGCCGAGCTGCCGACGGCCGATACGACAGACGGGCGACCCGGCGGCGGGGGTGAGGTGATGGGGGGAGTAAAGTTTCTTCACTTCCCCCCGTCACCTGGCTCCATAGTAGTGCATGCTAATATGGACGAGATTGTCCATATTGGCTTGCATGCATAAGCAACGGGGCACCAATGATGAACGAGCATGGGGCCGCACATCGTTCATCGTTGGTGCCTACACACTGAACAATTCGAATGAGCTCTCGTTCATTAATGAACGTGAACGTTCATATCGTTCAGTTATATCGCCTAATGTGTAGGGCCTTTAAGAGCACACTTAGTGTACCTCTTGGGTGAAGTGCAGTAATGAGATATTATTTTGCAGACCGTGGTTATTTATTTAGGTTGAGATGGTGCATTTGGTAGAGAGGCTTCCATGGTATGCAGGAAGGCGCAAAGACATTTCCTCCAAGAGCCATAACCACATCTGAGATTCTGCCTATTGTGTCTCATCGCTGTTATTCAAGTTGGACACAGTTTGCACCTTCCACTTCAATCTCTGCAGCAATGCACACTTGTAGGCACACTCCGTCTGATACATTTAAGAGACACCTGCTAAGTTTTATGGTGTATTTTAGGCATATTGCTCCAAAATATTGAAAACTGCCTAATGCAACAAAGTCCCAGCCACAAACCTTTGAGAGCATCGCTTCTCAACTATAGTCCTAAAGTTTTTCCAACTACGTAGGTCATGTTTTGTGGCATAATTACGACCTCGCAAAATAAAGACCCTTATGCACTAATTTCTAATGCCCAAATGTAAAAAGCTTTAACAAGAGATAAAGTAGAGACGGATAAAGAGAGATAAAGTACCAACCATCCAGCTAATGTCATTTTTCAAACACAGCCTGGCGATATGGCAGTTAGGAGCTGATTGGATGGTACTTTATCTACGTCCCCTTTATCTCTCTCCAAAGCTTAGTACATAGAACCCTAACTCACCTGTGCACTATTAAAGACATCTGGAAAACATGGCCTGCTAAGTGTACTTGAGGACTGTTCTTGATAACAAAAATTCATAAACTTCCTATTTTCACGCTGGGGGGAGAGATACGCAGTTTCAAGCCTTCTAAGAAGATACCCCCATGTTATGCCTAAGCACTACACAGGGGCGCTTTAAGAGAGGTGGGGCCCGTGTGCTGCCTCCTCCGTACGGGGCCACTACTCTCTGCAGGAGCGATGTACAGTCTGAGCACTAGAGGGCTCAAACTCTACTGCGCATGCGCAGATCTCTGGGAAAATTTAACAGCGGCCATTTTCCCAGATATTTCTCTATTGCGCATGCGCAGGACTCCATGAAAATGGCCACTGCTCCATTTTCACGGGGTTTTAACAGCGCTGGTGACATCAGCGCGGGACTCTGGAGGGGTGAGTAATAAAAAAATGGGTGCAGTGTGTGTGGTGTGGGCTCCAGATGTATGTGGTGATTTGGGATATGGGGGTCACTCCTGGTTACTGACACCTATGTTGAATCTACAAATATGATGAGGCCCGCTTAACAACTAGAGCTGTGATAGAATACGCCATTTACTTATTTAATGGAAACCAGTGGGGGGTCATTCCGAGTTGATCGCTCACTAGCAGTTTTTAGCAGTCGTGCATATGCTATGCCACCGCCCACTGGGAGTGTATTTTAGCTTAGCAGAAGTGCAAACGGTTGTATCGCAGAGCGCCTGCAAAAAATGTTTGTGCAGTTTCAGAGTAGCTCCAGACTTACTCAGCGCTTGCGATCACTTCAGACTATTCAGTTCCGGATTTGACGTCACAAACCCGCCCAGCGTTCGCCCAGCCACGCCTGCGTTTTTCCTGGCACGCCTGCGTTTTTTCCACACACTCCCTGAAAACGGTCAGTTGACACCCGGAAACGCCCACTTCATGTCAATCACTCTGCGGCCAGCAGTGCGACTGAAAAGCTTTGCGAGACCCTGTGCAAAACTACATCGTTTGCTGTGCCCGTACGTCACACGTGCACATTGCGCTACATACGCATGCGCAGAACTGTCATTTTTTAGCCTGATCGCTGCGCTGCGAACAAATGCAGCTAGCGATCAACTCGGAATGACAGCCCAGTGTCAAGGCTTGAGACAAATGTGGCGGGGTACTGCTCTACACGCCCCTACAAAGGTGGCATATATTGTGAATGCTTGCAGTCTGCTGTATAATATTGAATTACCTCAGCATAAGCATGACGTGGGGTCTATCACAGAAAACACGGACTCATCATCCTTTTATGTGGAAAATCAAAAGGGCGAAAGAGACAGGGTGATCCAAATGCCAAGAGCGTGACTGTGTAGTTGCAAAAATCCAAGTAAGTTCTACCGACTGCAAAAGCCTATCCCGTTGTTGTCATAGAAGCTCATCCATGAGAGAATCAGCTATGGAGATTGCGGGTGCGTGTTGTGAGACGCGTAGGAGCATTCGTTGCTCATTACAGGTGGGTGAGCGATGCCAGAGAATTGTGAAGAGAGAATATTTGCTATACAGCGGGCAACTGTCAGTTCTTGAGGCAAGCGGATGGAATCTCCTAATGTGTCACAGTGGAGTGATAGGCAAAACTGTACAATGACACGTGACGTTGTGATTTACCCATTGACTTATGTGTATGTGATAATCCTGACACTCATCACCACACCTGCTCTTATCCCCTACAATGTTGAGGGTTTATACAGTCCTCTGCTTTGCCTATTTTTGCACTTTTCACATTACAATGTTTCAGTGGCAGACTGGGCCAGGAGGCAAGGTGCCAAATGCCCCTCCCCCAGTCCCCTTCCCCCCACCCCACCCCCGGGCCGCTCTCCAGCTTTCAGCTTCTTGGGCCGACCACTGGCCACTGAAATACAGTGTCACGCTATAGCATCGGCCGTGGGCTATCTATTGCTGTAATTAGAAAGCGCACGGCCATATTATATCACATAGCAGCACAGCTGTTGACCCGCACCCAAATCTTTTTTCAGCCAGCCCCTGGATGTTATTCATTTTATTTATTCAGCACCCACACAAATTATTAGAGATGAGCGCCTGAAATTTTTCGGGTTTTGTGTTTTGGTTTTGGGTTCGGTTCCGCGGCCGTGTTTTGGGTTCGAACGCGTTTTGGCAAAACCTCACCGAATTTTTTTTGTCGGATTCGGGTGTGTTTTGGATTCGGGTGTTTTTTTCCAAAAACACTAAAAAACAGCTTAAATCATAGAATTTGGGGGTCATTTTGATCCCAAAGTATTATTAACCTCAAAAACCATAATTTACACTCATTTTCAGTCTATTCTGAATACCTCACACCTCACAATATTATTTTTAGTCCTAAAATTTGCACCGAGGTCGCTGTGTGAGTAAGATAAGCGACCCTAGTGGCCGACACAAACACCGGGCCCATCTAGGAGTGGCACTGCAGTGTCACGCAGGATGTCCCTTCCAAAAAACCCTCCCCAAACAGCACATGACGCAAAGAAAAAAAGAGGCGCAATGAGGTAGCTGTGTGAGTAAGATTAGCGACCCTAGTGGCCGACACAAACACCGGGCCCATCTAGGAGTGGCACTGCAGTGTCACGCAGGATGGCCCTTCCAAAAAACCCTCCCCAAACAGCACATGACGCAAAGAAAAAAAGAGGCGCAATGAGGTAGCTGTGTGAGTAAGATTAGCGACCCTAGTGGCCGACACAAACACCGGGCCCATCTAGGAGTGGCACTGCAGTGTCAAGCAGGATGGCCCTTCCAAAAAACCCTCCCCAAACAGCACATGACGCAAAGAAAAAAAGAGGCGCAATGAGGTAGCTGACTGTGTGAGTAAGATTAGCGACCCTAGTGGCCGACACAAACACCGGGCCCATCTAGGAGTGGCACTGCAGTGTCACGCAGGATGTCCCTTCCAAAAAACCCTCCCCAAACAGCACATGACGCAAAGAAAAAAAGAGACGCAATGAGGTAGCTGTGTGAGTAAGATTAGCGACCCTAGTGGCCGACACAAACACCGGGCCCATCTAGGAGTGGCACTGCAGTGTCACGCAGGATGGCCCTTCCAAAAAACCCTCCCCAAACAGCACATGACGCAAAGAAAAAAAGAGGCGCAATGAGGTAGCTGTGTGAGTAAGATTAGCGACCCTAGTGGCCGACACAAACACCGGGCACATCTAGGAGTGGCACTGCAGTGTCACGCAGGATGTCCCTTCCAAAAAACCCTCCCCAAACAGCACATGACGCAAAGAAAAAAAGAGGCGCAATGAGGTAGCTGACTGTGTGAGTAAGATTAGCGACCCTAGTGGCCGACACAAACACCGGGCCCATCTAGGAGTGGCACTGCAGTGTCACGCAGGATGTCCCTTCCAAAAAACCCTCCCCAAACAGCACATGACGCAAAGAAAAAAAGAGGCGCAATGAGGTAGCTGACTGTGTGAGTAAGATTAGCGACCCTAGTGGCCGACACAAACACCGGGCCCATCTAGGAGTGGCACTGCAGTGTCACGCAGGATGTCCCTTCCAAAAAACCCTCCCCAAACAGCACATGACGCAAAGAAAAAAAGAGGCGCAATGAGGTAGCTGACTGTGTGAGTAAGATTAGCAACCCTAGTGGCCGACACAAACACCGGGCCCATCTAGGAGTGGCACTGCAGTGTCACGCAGGATGTCCTTTCCAAAAAACCCTCCCCAATCTGCACATGATGCAAAGAAAAAGAAAAGAAAAAAGAGGTGCAAGATGGAATTGTCCTTGGGCCCTCCCACCCACCCTTATGTTGTATAAACAAAACAGGACATGCACACTTTAACCAACCCATCATTTCAGTGACAGGGTCTGCCACACGACTGTGACTGATATGACGGGTTGGTTTGGACCCCCCCAAAAAAAGAAGCAATTAATCTCTCCTTGCACAAACTGGCTCTACAGAGGCAAGATGTCCACCTCATCTTCACCCTCCGATATATCACCGTGTACATCCCCCTCCTCACAGATTATCAATTCGTCCCCACTGGAATCCACCATCTCAGCTCCCTGTGTACTTTGTGGAGGCAATTGCTGCTGGTCAATGTCTCCGCGGAGGAATTGATTATAATTCATTTTAATGAACATCATCTTCTCCACATTTTCTGGATGTAACCTCGTACGCCGATTGCTGACAAGGTGAGCGGCGGCACTAAACACTCTTTCGGAGTACACACTTGTGGGAGGGCAACTTAGGTAGAATAAAGCCAGTTTGTGCAAGGGCCTCCAAATTGCCTCTTTTTCCTGCCAGTATAAGTACGGACTGTGTGACGTGCCTACTTGGATGCGGTCACTCATATAATCCTCCACCATTCTATCAATGTTGAGAGAATCATATGCAGTGACAGTAGACGACATGTCCGTAATCGTTGTCAGGTCCTTCAGTCCGGACCAGATGTCAGCATCAGCAGTCGCTCCAGACTGCCCTGCATCACCGCCAGCGGGTGGGCTCGGAATTCTGAGCCTTTTCCTCGCACCCCCAGTTGCGGGAGAATGTGAAGGAGGAGATGTTGACAGGTCGCGTTCCGCTTGACTTGACAATTTTCTCACCAGCAGGTCTTTCAACCCCAGCAGACTTGTGTCTGCCGGAAAGAGAGATCCAAGGTAGGCTTTAAATCTAGGATCGAGCACGGTGGCCAAAATGTAGTGCTCTGATTTCAACAGATTGACCACCCGTGAATCCTTGTTAAGCGAATTAAGGGCTGCATCCACAAGTCCCACATGCCTAGCGGAATCGCTCCCTTTTAGCTCCTTCTTCAATGCCTCCAGCTTCTTCTGCAAAAGCCTGATGAGGGGAATGACCTGACTCAGGCTGGCAGTGTCTGAACTGACTTCACGTGTGGCAAGTTCAAAGGGCATCAGAACCTTGCACAACGTTGAAATCATTCTCCACTGCACTTGAGACAGGTGCATTCCATCTCCTATATCGTGCTCAATTGTATAGGCTTGAATGGCCTTTTGCTGCTCCTCCAACCTCTGAAGCATATAGAGGGTTGAATTCCACCTCGTTACCACTTCTTGCTTCAGATGATGGCAGGGCAGGTTCAGTAGTTTTTGGTGGTGCTCCAGTCTTCTGTACGTGGTGCCTGTACGCCGAAAGTGTCCCGCAATTTTTCTGGCCACCGACAGCATCTCTTGCACGCCCCTGTCGTTTTTTAAAAAATTCTGCACCACCAAATTCAAGGTATGTGCAAAACATGGGACGTGCTGGAATTTGCCCATATTTAATGCACACACAATATTGCTGGCGTTGTCCGATGCCACAAATCCACAGGAGAGTCCAATTGGGGTAAGCCATTCCGCGATGATCTTCCTCAGTTGCCGTAAGAGGTTTTCAGCTGTGTGCGTATTCTGGAAAGCGGTGATACAAAGCGTAGCCTGCCTAGGAAAGAGTTGGCGTTTGCGAGATGCTGCTACTGGTGCCGCCGCTGCTGTTCTTGCGGCGGGAGTCCATACATCTACCCAGTGGGCTGTCACAGTCATATAGTCCTGACCCTGCCCTGCTCCACTTGTCCACATGTCCGTGGTTAAGTGGACATTGGGTACAACTGCATTTTTTAGGACACTGGTGAGTCTTTTTCTGACGTCCGTGTACATTCTCGGTATCGCCTGCCTAGAGAAGTGGAACCTAGATGGTATTTGGTAACGGGGGCACACTGCCTCAATAAATTGTCTAGTTCCCTGTGAACTAACGGCGGATACCGGACGCACGTCTAACACCAACATAGTTGTCAAGGACTCAGTTATCCGCTTTGCAGTAGGATGACTGCTGTGATATTTCATCTTCCTCGCAAAGGACTGTTGAACAGTCAATTGCTTACTGGAAGTAGTACAAGTGGGCTTACGACTTCCCCTCTGGGATGACCATCGACTCCCAGCGGCAACAACAGCAGCGCCAGCAGCAGTAGGCGTTACACGCAAGGATGCATCGGAGGAATCCCAGGCAGGAGAGGACTCGTCAGAATTGCCAGTGACATGGCCTGCAGGACTATTGGCATTCCTGGGGAAGGAGGAAATTGACACTGAGGGAGTTGGTGGGGTGGTTTGCGTGAGCTTGGTTACAAGAGGAAGGGATTTACAGGTCAGTGGACTGCTTCCGCTGTCACCCAAAGTTTTTGAACTTGTCACTGACTTATTATGAATGCGCTGCAGGTGACGTATAAGGGAGGATGTTCCGAGGTGGTTAACGTCCTTACCCCTACTTATTACAGCTTGACAAAGGGAACACACGGCTTGACACCTGTTGTCCGCATTTCTGGTGAAATACCTCCACACCGAAGAGCTGATTTTTTTGGTATTTTCACCTGGCATGTCAACGGCCATATTCCTCCCACGGACAACAGGTGTCTCCCCGGGTGCCTGACTTAAACAAACCACCTCACCATCAGAATCCTCCTGGTCAATTTCCTCCCCAGCGCCAGCAACACCCATATCCTCCTCATCCTGGTGTACTTCAACACTGACATCTTCAATCTGACTATCAGGAACTGGACTGCGGGTGCTCCTTCCAGCACTTGCAGGGGGCGTGCAAATGGTGGAAGGCGCATGCTCTTCACGTCCAGTGTTGGGAAGGTCAGGCATCGCAACCGACACAATTGGACTCTCCTTGTGGATTTGGGATTTCAAAGAACGCACAGTTCTTTGCGGTGCTTTTGCCAGCTTGAGTCTTTTCAGTTTTCTAGCGAGAGGCTGAGTGCTTCCATCCTCATGTGAAGCTGAACCACTAGCCATGAACATAGGCCAGGGCCTCAGCCGTTCCTTGCCACTCCGTGTGGTAAATGGCATATTGGCAAGTTTACGCTTCTCCTCCGACAATTTTATTTTAGGTTTTGGAGTCCTTTTTTTACTGATATTTGGTGTTTTGGTTTTGACATGCTCTGTACTATGCCATTGGGCATCGGCCTTGGCAGACGACGTTGCTGGCATTTCATCGTCTCGGCCATGACTAGTGGCAGCAGCTTCAGCACGAGGTGGAAGTGGATCTTGATCTTTCCCTAATTTTGGAACCTCAACATTTTTGTTCTCCATATTTTAATAGGCACAACTAAAAGGCACCTCAGGTAAACAATGGAGATGGATGGATTGGATACTAGTATACAATTATGGACGGGCTGCCGAGTGCCGACACAGAGGTAGCCACAGCCGTGAACTACCGCACTGTACTGTGTCTGCTGCTAATATATAGACTGGTTGATAAAGAGATAGTATACTCGTAACTAGTATGTATGTATAAAGAAAGAAAAAAAACCACGGTTAGGTGGTATATACAATTATGGACGGGCTGCCGAGTGCCGACACAGAGGTAGCCACAGCCGTGAACTACCGCACTGTACTGTGTCTGCTGCTAATATATAGACTGGTTGATAAAGAGATAGTATACTCGTAACTAGTATGTATGTATAAAGAAAGAAAAAAAAAACCACGGTTAGGTGGTATATACAATTATGGACGGGCTGCCGAGTGCCGACACAGAGGTAGCCACAGCCGTGAACTACCGCACTGTACTGTGTCTGCTGCTAATATATAGACTGGTTGATAAAGAGATAGTATACTCGTAACTAGTATGTATGTATAAAGAAAGAAAAAAAAACCACGGTTAGGTGGTATATACAATTATGGACGGGCTGCCGAGTGCCGACACAGAGGTAGCCACAGCCGTGAACTACCGCACTGTACTGTGTCTGCTGCTAATATATAGACTGGTTGATAAAGAGATAGTATACTCGTAACTAGTACGTATGTATGTATAAAGAAAGAAAAAAAAAACACGGTTAGGTGGTATATACAATTATGGACGGGCTGCCGAGTGCCGACACAGAGGTAGCCACAGCCGTGAACTACCGCACTGTACTGTGTCTGCTGCTAATATATAGACTGGTTGATAAAGAGATAGTATACTCGTAACTAGTATGTATGTATAAAGAAAGAAAAAAAAACCACGGTTAGGTGGTATATACAATTATGGACGGGCTGCCGAGTGCCGACACAGAGGTAGCCACAGCCGTGAACTACCGCACTGTACTGTGTCTGCTGCTAATATATAGACTGGTTGATAAAGAGATAGTATACTCGTAACTAGTATGTATGTATAAAGAAAGAAAAAAAAACCACGGTTAGGTGGTATATACAATTATGGACGGGCTGCCGAGTGCCGACACAGAGGTAGCCACAGCCGTGAACTACCGCACTGCACTGTGTCTGCTGCTAATATATAGACTGGTTGATAAAGAGATAGTATACTCGTAACTAGTATGTATGTATAAAGAAAGAAAAAAAAACCACGGTTAGGTGGTATATACAATTATGGACGGGCTGCCGAGTGCCAACACAGAGGTAGCCACAGCCGTGAACTACCGCACTGTACTGTGTCTGCTGCTAATATATAGACTGGTTGATAAAGAGATAGTATACTCGTAACTAGTATGTATGTATAAAGAAAGAAAAAAAAACCACGGTTAGGTCACTGGTATATACAATTATGGACGGGCTGCCGAGTGCCGACACAGAGGTAGCCACAGCCGTGAACTACCGCACTGTACTGTGTCTGCTGCTAATATAGACTGGTTGATAAAGAGATAGTATACTACTAATATTATATACTGGTGGTCAGGTCACTGGTCACTAGTCACACTGGCAGTGGCACTCCTGCAGCAAAAGTGTGCACTGTTTAATTTTAATATAATATTATGTACTCCTGGCTCCTGCTATAACCTATAACTGGCACTGCAGTAGTGCTCCCCAGTCTCCCCCACAATTATAAGCTGTGTGAGCTGAGCAGTCAGACAGATATATAATATATATAGTAGAGATGAGCGCCTGAAATTTTTCGGGTTTTGTGTTTTGGTTTTGGGTTCGGTTCCGCGGCCGTGTTTTGGGTTCGACCGCGTTTTGGCAAAACCTCACCGAATTTTTTTTGTCGGATTCGGGTGTGTTTTGGATTCGGGTGGTTTTTTCAAAAAACCCTAAAAAACATCTTAAAACATTGAATTTGGGGGTCATTTTGATCCCATAGTATTATTAACCTCAATAACCATAATTAACACTCATTTTCAGTCTATTCTGAACACCTTACACCTCACAATATTATTTTTAGTCCTAAAATTTGCACCGAGGTCGCTGGATGACTAAGCTCAGCGACCCTAGTGGCCGACACAAACACCGGGCCCATCTAGGAGTGGCACTGCAGTGTCACGCAGGATGTCCCTTCCAAAAAACCCTCCCCAAACAGCACATGACGCAAAGAAAAAAAGAGGCGCAATGAGGTAGCTGTGTGAGTAAGATTAGCGACCCTAGTGGCCGACACAAACACCGGGCCCATCTAGGAGTGGCACTGCAGTGTCACGCAGGATGTCCCTTCCAAAAAACCCTCCCCAAACAGCACATGACGCAAAGAAAAAAAGAGGCGCAATGAGGTAGCTGACTGTGTGAGAAAGATAAGCGACCCTAGTGGCCGACACAAACACCGGGCCCATCTAGGAGTGGCACTGCAGTGTCACGCAGGATGTCCCTTCCAAAAAACCCTCCCCAAACAGCACATGACGCAAAGAAAAAAAGAGGCGCAATGAGGTAGCTGTGTGAGTAAGATTAGCGACCCTAGTGGCCGACACAAACACCTGGCCCATCTAGGAGTGGCACTGCAGTGTCACGCAGGATGTCCCTTCCAAAAAACCCTCCCCAAACAGCACATGACGCAAAGAAAAAAAGAGGCGCAATGAGGTAGCTGACTGTGTGAGAAAGATAAGCGACCCTAGTGGCCGACACAAACACCGGGCCCATCTAGGAGTGGCACTGCAGTGTCACGCAGGATGTCCCTTCCAAAAAACCCTCCCCAAACAGCACATGACGCAAAGAAAAAAAGAGGCGCAATGAGGTAGCTGTGTGAGTAAGATTAGCGACCCTAGTGGCCGACACAAACACCTGGCCCATCTAGGAGTGGCACTGCAGTGTCACGCAGGATGTCCCTTCCAAAAAACCCTCCCCAAACAGCACATGACGCAAAGAAAAATAAAAGAAAAAAGAGGTGCAAGATGGAATTGTCCTTGGGCCCTTCCCACCCACCCTTATGTTGTATAAACAAAACAGGACATGCACACTTTAACCAACCCATCATTTCAGTGACAGGGTCTGCCACACGACTGTGACTGAAATGACGGGTTGGTTTGGACCCCCACCAAAAAAGAAGCAATTAATCTCTCCTTGCACAAACTGGCTCTACAGAGGCAAGATGTCCACCTCATCATCATCCTCCGATATATCACCGTGTACATCCCCCTCCTCACAGATTATCAATTCGTCCCCACTGGAATCCACCATGTCAGCTCCCTGTGTACTTTGTGGAGGCAATTGCTGCTGGTCAATGTCTCCGCGGAGGAATTGATTATAATTCATTTTAATGAACATCATCTTCTCCACATTTTCTGGATGTAACCTCGTACGCCGATTGCTGACAAGGTGAGCGGCGGCACTAAACACTCTTTCGGAGTACACACTTGTGGGAGGGCAACTTAGGTAGAATAAAGCCAGTTTGTGCAAGGGCCTCCAAATTGCCTCTTTTTCCTGCCAGTATAAGTACGGACTGTGTGACGTGCCTACTTGGATGCGGTCACTCATATAATCCTCCACCATTCTATCAATGGTGAGAGAATCATATGCAGTGACAGTAGACGACATGTCCGTAATGGTTGTCAGGTCCTTCAGTCCGGACCAGATGTCAGCATCAGCAGTCGCTCCAGACTGCCCTGCATCACCGCCAGCGGGTGGGCTCGGAATTCGGATTTGGGATTTCGAAGAATGCACAGTTCTTTGCTGTGCTGCTTTTGCCAGCTTGAGTCTTTTCATTTTTCTAGCGAGAGGCTGAGTGCTTCCATCCTCATGTGAAGCTGAACCACTAGCCATGAACA
Source organism: Pseudophryne corroboree (assembly GCF_028390025.1). Lineage (NCBI taxonomy): Eukaryota > Metazoa > Chordata > Amphibia > Anura > Myobatrachidae > Pseudophryne > Pseudophryne corroboree. The sequence continues at coordinate 466,334,613 of NC_086451.1, read as the reverse complement.
TAGGCCAGGGCCTCAGCCGTTCCTTGCCACTCCGTGTGGTAAATGGCATATTGGCAAGTTTACGCTTCTCCTCCGACAATTTTATTTTAGGTTTTGGAGTCCTTTTTTTTCTGATATTTGGTGTTTTGGATTTGACATGCTCTGTACTATGACATTGGGCATCGGCCTTGGCAGACGACGTTGCTGGCATTTCATCGTCTCGGCCATGACTAGTGGCAGCAGCTTCAGCACGAGGTGGAAGTGGATCTTGATCTTTCCCTAATTTTGGAACCTCAACTTTTTTGTTCTCCATATTTTATAGGCAGAACTAAAAGGCACCTCAGGTAAACAATGGAGATGGATGGATTGGATACTAGTATACAATTATGGACGGACTGCCACGGTTAGGTGGTATAAAAAAACCACGGTTAGGTGGTATATATTATAATAATAATACAATTATGGATGGACGGACTGCCTGCCGACTGCCGACACAGAGGTAGCCACAGCCGTGAACTACCGCACTGTACACTGGTTGATAAAGAGATAGTAGTATACTCGTAACAACTAGTATGACACTATGACGACGGTATAAAGAAAGAAAAAAAAATACCACAGTTAGGTGGTATATATTATAATAATAATAATACAATTATGGATGGACGGACTGCCTGCCGACTGCCGACACAGAGGTAGCCACAGCCGTGAACTACCGCACTGTACACTGGTTGATAAAGAGATAGTAGTATACTCGTAACAACTAGTATGACACTATGACGACGGTATAAAGAAAGAAAAAAAAATACCACAGTTAGGTGGTATATATTATAATAATAATACAATTATGGATGGACGGACTGCCTGCCGACTGCCGACACAGAGGTAGCCACAGCCGTGAACTACCGCACTGTACACTGGTTGATAAAGAGATAGTAGTATACTCGTAACAACTAGTATGACACTATGACGACGGTATAAAGAAAGAAAAAAAAATACCACAGTTAGGTGGTATATATTATAATAATAATACAATTATGGATGGACGGACTGCCTGCCGACTGCCGACACAGAGGTAGCCACAGCCGTGAACTACCGCACTGTACACTGGTTGATAAAGAGATTGTAGTATACTCGTAACAACTAGTATGACACTATGACGGTATAAAGAATGAAAAAAAAACCACGGTTAGGTGGTATATATTATAATAATAATACAATTATGGATGGACGGACTGCCTGCCGACTGCCGACACAGAGGTAGCCACAGCCGTGAACTACCGCACTGTACACTGGTTGATAAAGAGATAGTAGTATACTCGTAACAACTAGTATGACACTATGACGACGGTATAAAGAAAGAAAAAAAAATACCACAGTTAGGTGGTATATATTATAATAATAATACAATTATGGATGGACGGACTGCCTGCCGACTGCCGACACAGAGGTAGCCACAGCCGTGAACTACCGCACTGTACACTGGTTGATAAAGAGATAGTAGTATACTCGTAACAACTAGTATGACACTATGACGACGGTATAAAGAATGAAAAAAAAACCACGGTTAGGTGGTATATATTATAATAATAATACAATTATGGATGGACGGACTGCCTGCCGACTGCCGACACAGAGGTAGCCACAGCCGTGAACTACCGCACTGTACACTGGTTGATAAAGAGATAGTAGTATACTCGTAACAACTAGTATGACACTATGACGACGGTATAAAGAAAGAAAAAAAAATACCACAGTTAGGTGGTATATATTATAATAATAATACAATTATGGATGGACGGACTGCCTGCCGACTGCCGACACAGAGGTAGCCACAGCCGTGAACTACCGCACTGTACACTGGTTGATAAAGAGATAGTAGTATACTCGTCACAACTAGTATGACACTATGACGACGGTATAAAGAAAGAAAAAAAAATACCACAGTTAGGTGGTATATATTATAATAATAATACAATTATGGATGGACGGACTGCCTGCCGACTGCCGACACAGAGGTAGCCACAGCCGTGAACTACCGCACTGTACACTGGTTGATAAAGAGATAGTAGTATACTCGTAACAACTAGTATGACACTATGACGACGGTATAAAGAATGAAAAAAAAACCACGGTTAGGTGGTATATATTATAATAATAATACAATTATGGATGGACGGACTGCCTGCCGACTGCCGACACAGAGGTAGCCACAGCCGTGAACTACCGCACTGTACACTGGTTGATAAAGAGATAGTAGTATACTCGTAACAACTAGTATGACACTATGACGGTATAAAGAATGAAAAAAAAACCACGGTTAGGTGGTATATATTATAATAATAATACAATTATGGATGGACGGACTGCCTGCCGACTGCCGACACAGAGGTAGCCACAGCCGTGAACTACCGCACTGTACACTGGTTGATAAAGAGATAGTAGTATACTCGTAACAACTAGTATGACACTATGACGACGGTATAAAGAAAGAAAAAAAAATACCACGGTTAGGTGGTATATATTGTAATACAATTATGGATGGACGGACTGCCTGCCGAGTTCCGACTGCCGACACAGAGGTAGCCACAGCCGTGAACTACCGCACTGTACTGTGTCTGCTGCTAATATAGACTGGTTGATAAAGAGATAGTATACAATACATACAACAATATACTACTATACTGGTGGTCAGGCACTGGTCACCACTAGTCACACTGGCAGTGGCACTCCTGCAGCAAAAGTGTGCACTGTTTAATTTTAAATTAATATAATATTATGTACTCCTGGGGGCTCCTGCTATAACAACCTGCAGTGCTCCCCAGTCTCCCCCACAATTATTATAAGCTTTGCCTTTTATACATTGATGTGCAGCACACTGGGCTGAGCTGAGTGCACACAGACTGAGTCACACTGTGTGACTGGCTGCTGCTGTGTATCGTTTTTTTTCAGGCAGAGAACGGATATAGCAGAGAACGGATATATTATATTAAAATAAATAAAAGTTAACTAACAACAACTGCACTGGTCACTGTGGTAAACTCTGTCTGACTCTGCACAATCTCTCTCTCTCTTCTAATCTAATTTCTAATGGAGAGGACGCCAGCCACGTCCTCTCCCTATCAATCTCAATGCACGTGTGAAAATGGTGGCGACGCGCGGCTCCTTATATAGAATCCGAGTCTCGCGAGAATCCGACAGCGTCATGATGACGTTCGGGCGCGCTCGGGTTAACCGAGCAAGGCGGGAGGATCCGAGTCTGCTCGGACCCGTAAAAAAAACATGAAGTTCGTGCGGGTTCGGTTTCAGAGAAACCGAACCCGCTCATCTCTAATATATAGATGATGCAGCACACTGGCCTGAGCCTGAGCAGTGCACACAGATATGGTATGTGACTGAGTCACTGTGTGCTGTGTATCGCTTTTTTCAGGCAGAGAACGGATTATAAATAAAAGTGGTGGTCACTGGTCACTATCAGCAAAACTCTGCACTGTACACTACTGAGTACTCCTAATGCTCCCCAAAATTAGTAAATCAAGTGTCTCTCTAATCTATTCTAATTCTAAACGGAGAGGACGCCAGCCACGTCCTCTCCCTATCAATCTCAATGCACGTGTGAAAATGGCGGCGACGCGCGGCTCCTTATATAGAATCCGAGTCTCGCGATAGAATCCGAGCCTCGCGAGAATCCGACAGCGTCATGATGACGTTCGGGCGCGCTCGGGTTAACCGAGCAAGGCGGGAAGATCCGAGTCGCTCGGACCCGTGAAAAAAAACATGAAGTTCTGGCGGGTTCGGATTCAGAGAAACCGAACCCGCTCATCTATACAAATTATACCTTCCTCTTTTCAGAAGACTTCGCAATTTCTGAACATACCATCAGTCTTTTTGCCACTTTTACACACAGAGCAAAATTTAAGTAAATTAACCCCCCCAAACCTCCCAAAACACAAATACATACCTTGTGATTCCTGAATCGGGATGAATCCACCGTTCCAATCCAAAAAAGAGCCACCAAATTATTATTATTATTTTTATCCTTTATTTATATGGTGCCACAAGGGATGCGCAGCGCCCAGTTACAGAGTACATAAACAAATAATCAAAACAGGAAACAGTGACTTTTGTTGATGACAATATAAGACAAATACAGGGTATTTAGACATAGCTGCATCAGCAGACAATACTGAGATAAGTATCAGGGTGGCAGAAAACCGCAGGATTTGGTGCCGTTGAAGACGGTTTAAGTAAGCGAAGGATATGCACATGAGGGTTGAGGACCCTGCTCGTGAAACCTACATTCTAAATTCTAGGTAAAAGTTTTCACAACAAAAAGTCATACCATATTTTCTTCTACTAAAAAAACCTAAGGACTAGAGATGAGCGGGTTCGGTTTCTCTGAATCCGAACCCGCCCGAACTTCATGTTTTTTTACACGGGTCCGAGCGACTCGGATCTTCCCGCCTTGCTCGGTTAACCCGAGCGCGCCCGAACGTCATCATCACGCTGTCGGATTCTCGCGAGGCTCGGATTCTATCGCGAGACTCGGATTCTATATAAGGAGCCGCGCGTCGCGGCCATTTTCACACGTGCATTGAGATTGATAGGGAGAGGACGTGGCTGGCGTCCTCTCCGTTTAGAAATTAAAATAGATAGGAGAGTGAGAGTGAGACACTTCATTTACTTACTGGAGCTTAGGAGGAGTTATACTAGTGACTGATGACCAGTGACCTGACCACCAGTGCAGTTTTATAATTTATTATTATTTAATAATCCGTTCTGTTCTTGTTCTCTGCCTGAAAAAAACGATACACAGTGACTCAGTCACACTCACATACCATATCTGTGCTCAGCCCAGTGTGCTGCATCATCTATGTATAATATCTGACTGTGCTCACACAGCTTAATTGTGGGGGAGACTGGGGAGCAGTTATAGGTTATAGCAGGAGCCAGGAGTACATATTAAACAGTGCACACTTTTGCTGCCAGAGTGCCACTGCCAGTGTGACTGACCACTGACCACTGTGACCAGTGACCTGACCACACTGACCACCAGTATAGTATATTGTGATTGAATGTCTGCCTGAAAAAGTACACTCGTCGTGTGACTTGTGTGGTGTTTTTTTATTCTATAAAAATTAAAAAACTCATTCTGCTGACAGACAGTGTCCAGCAGGTCCGTCATTATATAATATATACCTGTCCGGCTGCAGTAGTGATATATATATATTTTTTATATCATTATTTATCATCCAGTCTATACTAGCAGCAGACACAGTACAGTAGTTCACGGCTGTAGCTACCTCTGTGTCGGCACTCGGCAGTCCATCCATAATTGTATACTACCTACCCGTGGTTTTTTTTTTTCTTACTTCTTTATACATACTACATCTCATTATCATCCAGTCTATATTAGCAGCAGACACAGTACAGTACGGTAGTCCACGGCTGTAGCTACCTCTGTGTCGGCACTCGGCAGTCCATCCATAATTGTATACCACCTACCCGTGGTTTTTTTTTCTTTCTTCTTTATACATACTACATCTCATTATCATCCAGTCTATATTAGCAGCAGGCACAGTACAGTATGGTAGTCCACGGCTGTAGCTACCTCTGTGTTGGCACTCGGCAGTCCATCCATAATTGTATACCACCTACCCGTGTTTTTTTTTTTCTTTCTTCTTTATACATACTACATCTCATTATCAACCAGTCTATATTAGCAGCAGACACAGTACGGTAGTTCACGGCTGTAGCTACCTCTGTGTCGGCACTCGGCAGTCCATCCATAATTGTATACCACCTACCCGTGGTTTTTATTTTTCTTTCTTCTTTATACATACTACATCTCATTATCATCCAGTCTATATTAGCAGCAGACACAGTACAGTACGGTAGTCCACGGCTGTAGCTACCTCTGTGTCGGCACTCGGCAGTCCATCCATAATTGTATACCACCTACCCGTGGTTTTTTTTTTCTTTCTTCTTTATACATACTACATCTCATTATCAACCAGTCTATATTAGCAGCAGACACAGTACGGTAGTTCACGGCTGTAGCTACCTCTGTGTCGGCACTCGGCAGTCCATCCATAATTGTATACCACCTACCCGTGGTTTTTTTTTTTCTTTCTTCTTTATACATACTACATCTCATTATCAACCAGTCTATATTAGCAGCAGACACAGTACGGTAGTTCACGGCTGTAGCTACCTCTGTGTCGGCACTCGGCAGTCCATCCATAATTGTATACCACCTACCCGTGGTTTTTTTTTTCTTTCTTCTTTATACATACTACATCTCATTATCATCCAGTCTATATTAGCAGCAGACACAGTACAGTACGGAAGTCCACGGCTGTAGCTACCTCTGTGTCGGCACTCGGCAGTCCATCCATAATTGTATACCACCTACCCGTGGTTTTTTCTATCTTTCTTCTTTATACATACTACATCTCATTATCATCCAGTCTATATTAGCAGCAGACACAGTACAGTACGGTAGTCCACGGCTGTAGCTACCTCTGTGTCGGCACTCGGCAGTCCATCCATAATTGTATACCACCTACCCGTGGTTTTTTTTTCTTTCTTCTTTATACATACTACATCTCATTATCAACCAGTCTATATTAGCAGCAGACACAGTACAGTACGGTAGTCCACGGCTGTAGCTACCTCTGTGTCGGCACTCGGCAGTCCATCCATAATTGTATACCACCTACCCGTGGTTTTTTTTTCTTTCTTCTTTATACATACTACATCTCATTATCAACCAGTCTATATTAGCAGCAGACACAGTACAGTACGGTAGTCCACGGCTGTAGCTACCTCTGTGTCGGCACTCGGCAGTCCATCCATAATTGTATACTAGTATCCATCCATCTCCATTGTTTACCTGAGGTGCCTTTTAGTTGTGCCTATTAAAATATGGAGAACAAAAATGTTGAGGTCCCAAAATTAGGGAAAGATCAAGATCCACTTCCACCTCGTGCTGAAGCTGCTGCCACTAGTCATGGCCGAGACGATGAAATGCCAGCAACGTCGTCTGCCAAGGCCGATGCCCAATGTCATAGTACAGAGCATGTCAAATCCAAAACACCAAATATCAGTAAAAAAAGGACTCCAAAACCTAAAATAAAATTGTCGGAGGAGAAGCGTAAACTTGCCAATATGCCATTTACCACACGGAGTGGCAAGGAACGGCTGAGGCCCTGGCCTATGTTCATGGCTAGTGGTTCAGCTTCACATGAGGATGGAAGCACTCAGCCTCTCGCTAGAAAACTGAAAAGACTCAAGCTGGCAAAAGCACCGCAAAGAACTGTGCGTTCTTCGAAATCCCAAATCCACAAGGAGAGTCCAATTGTGTCGGTTGCGATGCCTGACCTTCCCAACACTGGACGTGAAGAGCATGCGCCTTCCACCATTTGCACGCCCCCTGCAAGTGCTGGAAGGAGCACCCGCAGTCCAGTTCCTGATAGTCAGATTGAAGATGTCAGTGTTGAAGTACACCAGGATGAGGAGGATATGGGTGTTGCTGGCGCTGGGGAGGAAATTGACCAGGAGGATTCTGATGGTGAGGTGGTTTGTTTAAGTCAGGCACCCGGGGAGACACCTGTTGTCCGTGGGAGGAATATGGCCACTGACATGCCTGGTGAAAATACCAAAAAAATCAGCTCTTCGGTGTGGAAGTATTTCAACAGAAATGCGGACAACAGGTGTCAAGCCGTGTGTTGCCTTTGTCAAGCTGTAATAAGTAGGGGTAAGGACGTTAACCACCTCGGAACATCCTCCCTTATACGTCACCTGCAGCGCATTCATAATAAGTCAGTGACAAGTTCAAAAACTTTGGGCGACAGCGGAAGCAGTCCACTGACCAGTAAATCCCTTCCTCTTGTAACCAAGCTCACGCAAACCACCCCACCAACTCCCTCAGTGTCAATTTCCTCCTTCCCCAGGAATGCCAATAGTCCTGCAGGCCATGTCACTGGCAATTCTGACGAGTCCTCTCCTGCCTGGGATTCCTCCGATGCATCCTTGCGTGTAACGCCTACTGCTGCTGGCGCTGCTGTTGTTGCTGCTGGGAGTCGATGGTCATCCCATAGGGGAAGTCGTAAGCCCACTTGTACTACTTCCAGTAAGCAATTGACTGTTCAACAGTCCTTTGCGAGGAAGATGAAATATCACAGCAGTCATCCTGCTGCAAAGCGGATAACTGAGGCCTTGACAACTATGTTGGTGTTAGACGTGCGTCCGGTATCCGCCGTTAGTTCACAGGGAACTAGACAATTTATTGAGGCAGTGTGCCCCCGTTACCAAATACCATCTAGGTTCCACTTCTCTAGGCAGGCGATACCGAGAATGTACACGGACGTCAGAAAAAGACTCACCAGTGTCCTAAAAAATGCAGTTGTACCCAATGTCCACTTAACCACGGACATGTGGACAAGTGGAGCAGGGCAGGGTCAGGACTATATGACTGTGACAGCCCACTGGGTAGATGTATGGACTCCCGCCGCAAGAACAGCAGCGGCGGCACCAGTAGCAGCATCTCGCAAACGCCAACTCTTTCCTAGGCAGGCTACGCTTTGTATCACCGGTTTCCAGAATACGCACACAGCTGAAAACCTCTTACGGCAACTGAGGAAGATCATCGCGGAATGGCTTACCCCAATTGGACTCTTCTGTGGATTTGTGGCATCGGACAACGCCAGCAATATTGTGTGTGCATTAAATATGGGCAAATTCCAGCACGTCCCATGTTTTGCACATACCTTGAATTTGGTGGTGCAGAATTTTTTAAAAAACGACAGGGGCGTGCAAGAGATGCTGTCGGTGGCCAGAAGAATTGCGGGACACTTTCGGCGTACAGGCACCACGTACAGAAGACTGGAGCACCACCAAAAACTACTGAACCTGCCCTGCCATCATCTGAAGCAAGAAGTGGTAACGAGGTGGAATTCAACCCTCTATATGCTTCAGAGGTTGGAGGAGCAGCAAAAGGCCATTCAAGCCTATACAATTGAGCACGATATAGGAGGTGGAATGCACCTGTCTCAAGCGCAGTGGAGAATGATTTCAACGTTGTGCAAGGTTCTGATGCCCTTTGAACTTGCCACACGTGAAGTCAGTTCAGACACTGCCAGCCTGAGTCAGGTCATTCCCCTCATCAGGCTTTTGCAGAAGAAGCTGGAGACATTGAAGGAGGAGCTAACACGGAGCGATTCCGCTAGGCATGTGGGACTTGTGGATGGAGCCCTTAATTCGCTTAACAAGGATTCACGGGTGGTCAATCTGTTGAAATCAGAGCACTACATTTTGGCCACCGTGCTCGATCCTAGATTTAAAGCCTACCTTGGATCTCTCTTTCCGGCAGACACAAGTCTGCTGGGGTTGAAAGACCTGCTGGTGAGAAAATTGTCAAGTCAAGCGGAACGCGACCTGTCAACATCTCCTCCTTCACATTCTCCCGCAACTGGGGGTGCGAGGAAAAGGCTCAGAATTCCGAGCCCACCCGCTGGCGGTGATGCAGGGCAGTCTGGAGCGACTGCTGACGCTGACATCTGGTCCGGACTGAAGGACCTGACAACGATTACGGACATGTCGTCTACTGTCACTGCATATGATTCTCTCAACATTGAAAGAATGGTGGAGGATTATATGAGTGACCGCATCCAAGTAGGCACGTCACACAGTCCGTACTTATACTGGCAGGAAAAAGAGGCAATTTGGAGGCCCTTGCACAAACTGGCTTTATTCTACCTAAGTTGCCCTCCCACAAGTGTGTACTCCGAAAGAGTGTTTAGTGCCGCCGCTCACCTTGTCAGCAATCGGCGTACGAGGTTACATCCAGAAAATGTGGAGAAGATGATGTTCATTAAAATGAATTATAATCAATTCCTCCGCGGAGACATTGACCAGCAGCAATTGCCTCCACAAAGTACACAGGGAGCTGAGATGGTGGATTCCAGTGGGGACGAATTGATAATCTGTGAGGAGGGGGATGTACACGGTGATATATCGGAGGATGATGATGAGGTGGACATCTTGCCTCTGTAGAGCCAGTTTGTGCAAGGAGAGATTAATTGCTTCTTTTTTGGTGGGGGTCCAAACCAACCCGTCATATCAGTCACAGTCGTGTGGCAGACCCTGTCACTGAAATGATGGGTTGGTTAAAGTGTGCATGTCCTGTTTATACAACATTAGGGTGGGTGGGAGGGCCCAAGGACAATTCCATCTTGCACCACTTTTTTCTTTAATTTTTCTTTGCGTCATGTGCTGTTTGGGGAGGGTTTTTTGGAAGGGCCATCCTGCGTGACACTGCAGTGCCACTCCTAGATGGGCCCGGTGTTTGTGTCGGCCACTAGGGTCGCTTATCTTACTCACACAGCTACCTCATTGCGCCTCTTTTTTTCTTTGCGTCATGTGCTGTTTGGGGAGGGTTTTTTGGAAGGGACATCCTGCGTAACACTGCAGTGCCACTCCTAGATGGGCCCGGTGTTTGTGTCGGCCACTAGGGTCACTTATCTTACTCACACAGCTACCTCATTGCGCCTCTTTTTTTCTTTGCATCATGTGCTGTTTGGGGAGGGTTTTTTGGAAGGGACATCCTGCGTGACACTGCAGTGCCACTCCTAGATGGGCCCGGTGTTTGTGTCGGCCACTAGGGTCGCTTATCTTACTCACACAGCTACCTCATTGCGCCTCTTTTTTTCTTTGCGTCATGTGCTGTTTGGGGAGGGTTTTTTGGAAGGGACATCCTGCGTGACACTGCAGTGCCACTCCTAGATGGGCCCGGTGTTTGTGTCGGCCACTAGGGTCGCTTATCTTACTCACACAGCTACCTCATTGCGCCTCTTTTTTTCTTTGCGTCATGTGCTGTTTGGGGAGGGTTTTTTGGAAGGGACATCCTGCGTGACACTGCAGTGCCACTCCTAGATGGGCCTGGTGTTTGTGTCGGCCACTAGGGTCGCTTATCTTACTCACACAGCTACCTCATTGCGCCTCTTTTTTTCTTTGCGTCATGTGCTGTTTGGGGAGGGTTTTTTGGAAGGGACATCCTGCGTGACACTGCAGTGACACTCCTAGATGGGCCCGGTGTTTGTGTCGGCCACTAGGGTCGCTTATCTTACTCACACAGCTACCTCATTGCGCCTCTTTTTTTCTTTGCGTCATGTGCTGTTTGGGGAGGGTTTTTTGGAAGGGACATCCTGCGTGACACTGCAGTGACACTCCTAGATGGGCCCGGTGTTTGTGTCGGCCACTAGGGTCGCTTATCTTACTCACACAGCTACCTCATTGCGCCTCTTTTTTTCTTTGCGTCATGTGCTGTTTGGGGAGGGTTTTTTGGAAGGGACATCCTGCGTGACACTGCAGTGACACTCCTAGATGGGCCCGGTGTTTGTGTCGGCCACTAGGGTCGCTTAGCTTAGTCATCCAGCGACCTAGGTGCAAATTTTAGGACTAAAAATAATATTGTGAGGTGTGAGGTATTCAGAATAGACTGAAAATGAGTGTAAATTATGGTTTTTGAGGTTAATAATACTTTGGGATCAAAATGACCCCCAAATTCTATGATTTAAGCTGTTTTTTAGTGTTTTTTGAAAAAAACACCCGAATCCAAAACACACCCGAATCCGACAAAAAAAATTCGGTGAGGTTTTGCCAAAACGCGGTCGAACCCAAAACACGGCCGCGGAACCGAACCCAAAACCAAAACACAAAACCCGAAAAATTTCCGGCGCTCATCTCTACTAAGGACCCATTTTATTTGACCCAGTATCTCGGCTTTTGTTTCTCCTCATCCAGGAAAATGTTATTTTTGTGTATTGTTTTAGTAATAGTCTGACGAACACCTGACAATAAATATACATGGGTGCATTAACATGTGTAGGTGCCACTGTGGAGGTGATAGAGCACATATACCAGATTACAGACTATGGGGGTCATTCCGAGTTGATCGCAGCAGCAAATTTGTTAGCTAATGGGCAAACCCATGTGCACTGCAGGTGGGGCAGATATAACATGTGCATAGAGAGTTAGATTTGGGTGGGGTTTATTCAAACGGAAATCTAAATTGCAGTGTAAAAATCAAGCAGCCAGTATTTACCCTGCACAGAAACAAAATAACCCACCCAAATCTAACTCTCTCTCTCTCTGCACATGTTATATCTGTCCTGCAGTGCACATGGTTTTGCCCAACTGCTAACAAATTTGCTGCTGCGATCAACTCTGAATTACCCCCTATAGCTATTACCTCCTCTGTTTAATATCATCATACAACGAGGTAACATCCTGGATATACAGCGTTATTATTACCTGTGATGATGATACGTACATTGGTGGACATTCCGAGTTATTCGCTAGCTGCTTTCGTTCGCTGTGCAGCGATCAGGCAAAATAATGGCACTTCTGCGCATGCGTATGCGGCGCAATGCGCATGCGCGTCGTACTATTACAACGAACGATGTAGTTTCACACAAGATCTAGCGAAGCTTTTCAGTCGCACTGCTGGCCGCAGAGTGATTGACAGGAAGAGGGCGTTTCTGGGTGTCAACTGACCGTTTTCAGGGAGTGTTCGAAAAAACGCAGGCGTGCCAGGAAAAACACAGGCGTGGCTGGCCGAACGCAGGGCGTGTTTGTGACGTCAAATCTGGAACTAAACAGTCTGAAGTGATATCAAGCGCTGAGTAGGTCTGGAGCTACTCTGAAACTGCACATTTTTTTTGTAGTCGCTCTGCGATTCTTTCGTTCACACTTCTGCTAAGCTAAAATACACTCCCATAGGGCGGTGGCATAGCGTTTGCACGGCTGCTAAAAACAGCTAGCAAGCGATCAACTCGGAATGACCCCCCTTTGTTTCATATCATCATATGATGCTGAATCTTGGTTGAATGTGTGTTTGCTACATGACCTTCATTTTAGCAGACAGGGAATTGCAGCATAAGATACTGTACCAGCTTTTCACCGTGTGCTCAAGAACTGAGATTTAATTAACAGATTAGGGGGGAATTGGAAATAATTGTATTAGTTAAAATGGATTTTTTACAAACGTCTGTAATAATCACAAACAATGCTTTCCATTCCCTGTCATTTTATTCAGACAAATCATCTTTCACACTATCATTTTTAACAACTGTAAGAGCAATCTATAAAAAAAATGCATTACATCAAAATAAAAAAGTACAAATAAAAAAAAGCTAATTTACACCTTAATCTGATATCAGGGTGACATCAATTCATTTCATTATAAATACAATCATGATATGGAAATTTTCCGCAGCTCATATCATTATGTGCCTAGGAGCTGTGTTGGCTCCAGAGTTTCAAAATAAATATATTCACATAAAACATCTTCTGTATTAATGTTTTACAACTGAACAGCCTCCTGAAACGGGGGAGGGGGGTAAGATTTTTGTCCCATTCCCTGATCTCTTCTATTTTTGCATATTTGTCCAAACTTCATTGTTTCAGATCTTCTAACGTTGATTATTATTTGTCTTTACCGCTTTATTAAGCAAGTCGTATTCTTTGGGAAGATACTGGGGTTCCGCATCACTTGTGCACTGAAGTAGGCAAAACCAATGGTGGTTTATGGAACAGATTGGTGTATAAACCACACAGCACACTGTAGCCCTGGTAGAGCCTCACCTCTTAGCCTAATAACTCTCCAGCCCTCCCAATAGCCCACCTTTATCACACTACTAAACACTCCCCCTCCCTCGGGGAACGCCCTGCCCAGGGGAGTTACAAAAGGTTGAGTTTTGAAGTCTTTGCAAAATCCAGCCCCAACTATCTGGCTGTGTGACATAGCTTACTAATTGATAATAGGGAGTTAACAACATAGGTCACATCTGTTTAACAATAGTCTGGTCTACCTGACCTGATATTCTAATTATTTATATATGGATTCCATAGACATAGAATACATATAGATTTTTCCCTGTGGCATAACTAAAAAAGTGCCTATAGCTAATCATAACTCCTATCCCTTATACCTTAACCCAAATTGATAAACCAACCCTAATATCCTATCCGTAATGCCCAAACTCCGTCCCCCAAACTAACCCTAATACCCTAATAACCATTGTACCAGCAGCCTGCACTGCTACCCGGCACTACATACACTAACCGGATTGTGAGAGGTATGACACCGTGCTCCGCTGAAGCACTGCGCCATTTGCCAGTGTGTATAACAGTGAGTACGGCTGGGCCTGCTTTATCTTCAATAAAACCATTGCACTGGATACATAACTGGGGTGTTCTTATAGCTGTAAAGCTTCCGCTGGTGTGTATACAGAGCCAGCCTTAACCAATATGATGCCCTAGGCAAGATTTTGTCTGGTGCCCCTTAGCACCACCACTGGTTCCGCCTCTGACCCTGCACCCCTTTCCCAGCACCATCACACCTCACCCACAGCAGCCCTCATTTTGGTGTTCCTACGTGCTACATTTTTAAATAAGAACAGTGCGCACATTAGGGCGCACAGCCCAAAAAGGGGCGTGTTCTTGCTGGGACGGGGCATGAACGCACAATTTTACCCCCAATTCAAATAACGCCACACAGTAGTGCAACTTTATTCACATTTTATCATGCGATAGTGTCCCTTATTCACGTTACACCACACCATATTGCTCTTTATTCACAGACCACACAGTAGTGCCCTTTCTATATGTTATGCCAGACAGTAGAGCACCTTACACACATAATACCACACAGTAATGCCCCTTACACATTATATGTCACATTATGATTTCCAGGAATACACTGTAACTTAGCATTTCGTAGGTAGATATAGCCGCAGTCACACACAGAATATAGGCATGCTGCATATCATTTTAATCAGCAGAAGCTGCTTATGCCCCATGGCATACCAGATGCCCTAGACATTTGCCTAGTTTGCCTATGCCTAGGGCCGGCTCTGTGTGTATAGAAACTGCTACATCCTCAGGCCTGTACACACATATTTCCAACATGCTTTGAGTAATTTATAACCGGGAGATACATTAAAGCACAAATACAGTAACATTTGAAAAAAGCACCAATTCATCAGTCCTTAATTACCACGTAGATCATTTCTCAGCAATAGTCTGCAAATAAAATCCTTGGGTTTTTTATTTTATTTTTTACTTTACCTCCTAGTGCAACAAGGAGTAAAATTGGCCTTTCTGTGAATCATCCGGGAAGAACCTATCGCAGACAATTAATGCAGGATCCATTGTCCAGTATCCCATTTCAGAGCGTAGCGGTTATTCCCGTCTCCCAGGAAGGTTAGAGGGGGCTTATAGATCACGCATTGTTCTGCCGTAAATTGCTTTGAAATAAAAAAGTTGAAGTTCCTATTGTGCAGAAGATTGTTTCCGATTAATATGTTGGAAGATTGTTCCCTCCCTGGCACAGCGCGATTCTGAGGTAGAAAAAGGTGGAATATTCATTTTATGACACGTAGGCTGATTCTTCTGTAGGGATATCTTAGGTCTTATCTACCCTGAATTTCTGTTACCTGCACAGTTACCCTATTTGGCTTCTGTGTCCAAAGGCTGCAGTCAGTATTCCATAAAATGTCTTTTCACAGTCAGGGTTAATTCCTAAACAGAGTCAATGGGCCTAACTCAGACCTGATCGCACCTCTGCGAATTTGCAGAGGTTTGCGATCATATGGTCGCCGCCCAGACAGAGTGAAAATCCGCCCCGTGCAAGTCTGCGTACGCCGTGCGAAAAGCTTTGAAACACCGGTCAGCTGCAAATCTGTTCGCAACTCACTCACCATTGAATGATTTTTCCAGTCTGTGCGGTGTGTGCGCAGCCCAGGACTTACCCCTACAGTGCGATACAAACAGGCTGATCGGGCCAGAGCTGACGTCACACACCCTCCCTGAAAACGCTTGGGAACACCTGCGTTTTTCCTGACACGCCCAGAAAACGGCAAGTTACCACCCCCAAACGTTTGCTTCCTGTCAATCAGCCTGCGTTCACCTAGCGATTAAAAAAGACGCTGGATTTTTTTTTTGCAGTTTGGCCTCACGCCTGCGTATTACGATCCATACGCATGCGCAGTCATTCGATAATCACCAGCTGTTTGCACAGAACCGATCAGGTCTGAATTAGGCCCAATATTACAAAATGCCTATATTGAGTGTCTTTATCTGTTTCTATATTATGCTGTAAGATGTGACGTCGACAGCGCGTAGCCCATGAAGTACGTCACGTTTCGTGCACTGGCTTGGTGGGTATATAAGGTGTCTGATAGGCCGTCTGCACACATATCACTCGTTGCTGTCATGGGTAAAAGGGATGATTATCGGCTTTCGGGCCAAGTGCGGCAGTATCTCTGACACAGCGCAGTGTGTGAGCTGTCCGCGTGCTGCTGCGGTGAAGGTGTATCGTGACTGAACAAATGGCACCATTGCGAATGACCAATGTGGAAACCGCGGAACACCACAATGCCAATGATATGAGAGGTGAACGTCGGCTACGAAGTTGCACGAGGGCCAACCGACAAGACGTGTGTCTAAAATGCCAGATCAGCCTGTCCAGCTGCCCAGCGGTCTTTCACTCAGCATATGTAACAGACAATATGATGCAGCGACGTTTCGGGTTTATTTACCCATCGTCAGGCATGATACATAACAAAAGAACATGTAACCATATTTACCTTAAATAACCTCAGTGTTCAATACGTCGGTCTTCAGCGGTCCCCGTCGACAGCTCACAGGGTACTGTTGGGAACACCCACGGGATACTCCCGCAGCTACCACAGCAACCTGACGTGTACACATAGGGGTAAATTTACTAAGATGGGAGTTCTATTTAAGATGGAATTATATATTACTAAATATACTACTATGGTAAATCTATAAGGTCTTTAAAAGAATAAGAAAGAAAAGTTGGACATGATGTGTTTAAATTCCACAAAATACAAGGTTGGACTGGGCCACAGGGGTACAGGGGAAACCACCGGTGGCCCGCACAGCCTGGGGGGCCCCCCACCTCATCCTCTAGGGATCTGTCCGCAAGTGGGAAGTCCAAGGGGTGAGCATCAAGTCCCTGTGCCAACGCGTTTTGTCCTAGTATGAGGACTTCTTGAAGAATATATATTGTTTTATCTATCACTACACCTGAACCTACAGGTTTCTTTCACCGACACTAGTAGGTGCTCCTTTTTACTCCGTTTTCTTAATATATATATATATATATATATGGACAATACAAAAATATCCTTATCTTGCGCTCGCAGAATCAGCAGCACTACAGGCGAGACCTCCGTTGCCGGATCTCAGACAAACATAAGATAGAAAACACAAATCCTGAGCGCGCTCTGTTTGATGTATAGATATAGCGGAAGTCCTTCCAAGTAGGTGTATCTTATACTATGGATAATTGGATTTCTTGGGTTCCTGCAGTGGATAACCCCACACCAGAAAGTCACCCAAACAAATGGCCCAAGGCCAATTAGAATAAAATATTTAATACAAAAATAATTCATAAAAGTCTTTGACATGAGAATTTTTTTACAACAGGTTATACATGGATTTTGATAACTCTGACAGCAGAATCCAGTAGGTAGATGTAAACACTCCCTCACCTTAGCAAGGTGTGTGCTTGGCGAAGGGAGTAATTTTTAGGGATGTGCACTTGAAATTTTTCGGGTTTTGTGTTTTGGTTTTGGGTTCGGTTCCGCGGCCGTGTTTTGGGTTCGACCGCGTTTTGGCAAAACCTCACCGAATTTTTTTTGTCTGATTCGGGTGTGTTTTGGATTCGGGTGTTTTTTTCAAAAAACCCTAAAAAACAGCTTAAATCATAGAATTTGGGGGTCATTTTGATCCCAAAGTATTATTAACCTCAAAAACCATAATTTCCACTCATGTTCAGTCTATTCTGAATACCTCACAATATTATTTTTAGTCCTAAAATTTGCACCGAGGTCGCTGGATGACTAAGCTAAGCGACCCTAGTGGCCGACACAAACACCTGGACCATCTAGGAGTGGCACTGCAGTGTCACGCAGGATGGCCCTTCCAAAAAACACTCCCCAAACAGCACATGACGCAAAGAAAAATGAAAGAAAAAAGAGGTGCAAGATGGAATTGTCCTTGGGCCCTCCCACCCACCCTTATGTTGTATAAACAGGACATGCACACTTTAACCAACCCATCATTTCAGTGACAGGGTCTGCCACACGACTGTGACTGAAATGACGGGTTGGTTTGGACCCCCACCGAAAAAGAAGCAATTAATCTCTCCTTGCACAAACTGGCTCTACGGAGGCAAGATGTCCACCTCATCATCATCCTCCGATATATCACCGTGTACATCCCGCTCCTCACAGATTATCAATTCGTCCCCACTGGAATCCACCATCTCAGCTCCCTGTGTACTTTGTGGAGGCAATTGCTGCTGGTCAATGTCTCCACGGAGGAATTGATTATAATTCATTTTAATGAACATCATCTTCTCCACATTTTCTGGAAGTAACCTCGTACGCAGATTGCTGACAAGGTGAGCGGCGGCACTAAACATTCTTTCGGAGTACACACTTGTGGGAGGGCAACTTAGGTAGAATAAAGCCAGTTTGTGCAAGGGCCTCCAAATTGCCTCTTTTTCCTGCCAGTATAAGTACGGACTGTCTGACGTGCCTACTTGGATGCGGTCACTCATATAATCCTCCACCATTCTTTCAATGGTGAGAGAATCATATGCAGTGACAGTAGACGACATGTCCGTAATCGTTGTCAGGTCCTTCAGTCCGGACCAGATGTCAGCATCAGCAGTCTCTCCAGACTGCCCTGCATCACCGCCAGCGGGTGGGCTCGGAATTCTGAGCCTTTTCCTCGCACCCCCAGTTGCGGGAGAATGTGAAGGAGGAGATGTTGACAGGTCGCGTTCCGCTTGACTTGACAATTTTGTCACCAGCAGGTCTTTGAACCCCAGCAGACTTGTGTCTGCCGGAAAGAGAGATCCAAGGTAGGTTTTAAATCTAGGATCGAGCACGGTGGCCAAAATGTAGTGCTCTGATTTCAACAGATTGACCACCCGTGAATCCTTGTTAAGCGAATTAAGGGCTCCATCCACAAGTCCCACATGCCTAGCGGAATCGCTCCCTTTTAGCTCCTCCTTCAATGCCTCCAGCTTCTTCTGCAAAAGCCTGATGAGGGGAATGACCTGACTCAGGCTGGCAGTGTCTGAACTGACTTCACGTGTGGCAAGTTCAAAAGGTTGCAGAACCTTGCACAACGTTGAAATCATTCTCCACTGTGCTTGAGACAGGTACATTCCACCTCCTATATCGTGCTCAATTGTATAGGCTTGAATGGCCTTTTGCTGCTCCTCCAACCTCTGAAGCATATAGAGGGTTGAATTCCACCTCGTTACCACTTCTTGCTTCAGATGATGGCAGGGCAGGTTCAGGCGTTTTTGGTGGTGCTCCAGTCTTCTGTACGTGGTGCCTGTACGCCGAAAGTGTCCCGCAATTCTTCTGGCCACCGACAGCATCTCTTGCACGCCCCTGTCGTTTTTTAAAAAATTCTGCACCACCAAATTCAAGGTATGTGCAAAACATGGGACGTGCTGGAATTTGCCCATATTTAATGCACACACAATATTGCTGGCGTTGTCCGATGCCACAAATCCACAGGAGAGTCCAATTGGGGTAAGCCATTCCGCGATGATCTTCCTCAGTTGCCGTAAGAGGTTTTCAGCTGTGTGCGTATTCTGGAAACCGGTGACACAAAGCGTAGCCTGCCTAGGAAAGAGTTGGCGTTTGCGAGATGCTGCTACTGGTGCCGCCGCTGCTGTTCTTGCGGCGGGAGTCCATACATCTACCCAGTGGGCTGTCACAGTCATATAGTCCTGACCCTGCCCTGCTCCACTTGTCCACATGTCCGTGGTTAAGTGGACACTGGTGAGTCTTTTTCTGACGTCCGTGTACATTCTCGGTATCGCCTGCCTAGAGAAGTGGAACCTAGATGGTATTTGGTAACGGGGGCACACTGCCTCAAGAAATTGTCTAGTTCCCTGTGAACTAACGGCGGATACCGGACGCACGTCTAACACCAACATAGTTGTCAAGGCCTCAGTTATCCGCTTTGCAACAGGATGACTGCTGTGATATTTCATCTTCCTCGCAAAGGACTGTTGGACAGTCAATTGCTTGGTGGAAGTAGTAAAAGTGGGCTTACGACTTCCCCTCTGGGATGACCATCGACTCCCAGCAGCAACAACAGCAGCGCCAGCAGCAGTAGGCGTTACACGCAAGGATGCATCGGAGGAATCCCAGGCAGGAGAGGACTCGTCAGAATTGCCAGTGACATGGCCTGCAGGACTATTGGCATTCCTGGGGAAGGAGGAAATTGACACTGAGGGAGTTGGTGGGGTGGTTTGCGTGAGCTTGGTTACAAGAGGAAGGGATTTACTGGTCAGTGGACTGCTTCCGCTGTCGCCCAAAGTTTTTGAACTTGTCACTGACTTATTATGAATGCGCTGCAGGTGACGTATAAGGGAGGATGTTCCGAGGTGGTTAACGTCCTTACCCCTACTTATTACAGCTTGACAAAGGCAACACACGGCTTGACAAATGTTGTCCGCATTTCTGGTGAAATACTTCCACACCGAAGAGCTGATTTTTTTGGTATTTTCACCAGGCATGTCAACGGCCCTATTCCTCCCACGGACAACAGGTGTCTCCCCGGGTGCCTGACTTAAACAAACCACCTCACCATCAGAATCCTCCTGGTCAATTTCCTCCCCAGCGCCAGCAACACCCATATCCTCCTCATCCTGGTGTACTTCAACACTGACATCTTCAATCTGACTATCAGGAACTGGACTGCGGGTGCTCCTTCCAGCACTTGCAGGGGGCGTGCAAATGGTGGAAGGCGCATGCTCTTCACGTCCAGTGTTGGGAAGGTCAGGCATCGCAACCGACACAATTGGACTCTCCTTGTGGATTTGGGATTTCAAAGAACGCACAGTTCTTTGCGGTGCTTTTGCCAGCTTGAGTCTTTTCAGTTTTCTAGCGAGAGGCTGAGTGCTTCCATCCTCATGTGAAGCTGAACCACTAGCCATGAACATAGGCCAGGGCCTCAGCCGTTCCTTGCCACTCCGTGTGGTAAATGGCATATTGGCAAGTTTACGCTTCTCCTCCGACAATTTTATTTTAGATTTTGGAGTCCTTTTTTTAACTGATATTTGGTGTTTTGGATTTTACATGCTCTGTACTATGACATTGGGCATCGGCCTTGGCAGACGACGTTGCTGGCATTTCATCGTCTCGGCCATGACTAGTGGCAGCAGCTTCAGCACGAGGTGGAAGTGGATCTTGATCTTTCCCTAATTTTGGAACCTCAACATTTTTGTTCTCCATGTTTTAATAGGCACAACTAAAAGACACAGAGGTAGCTACAGCCGTGGACTACCGTACTGTGTCTGCTGCTAATATAGACTGGATGATAATGAGATGAAATCAATATATATTATATCACACTAGTACTGCAGCCGGACAGGTAGATATATTTATTATGTAATGACTGATGACGGACCTGCTGGACACTGTCAGCTCAGCAGCACCGCAGACTGCTACAGTAAGCTACTATAGTAGTATGTATAAAGAAGAAAGAAAAAAAAAAACACGGGTAGGTGGTATACAATTATGGATGGACGAGCGACTGCCGACACAGAGGTAGCTACAGCCGTGGACTACCGTACTGTGTCTGCTGCTAATATAGACTGGATGATAATGAGATGAAATCAATATATATTATATCACACTAGTACTGCAGCCGGACAGGTGGATATATTTATTATGTAATGACTGATGACGGACCTGCTGGACACTGTCAGCTCAGCAGCACCGCAGACTGCTACAGTAAGCTACTATAGTAGTATGTATAAAGAAGAAAGAAAAAAAAAACCACGGGTAGGTGGTATACAATTATGGATGGACGAGCGACTGCCGACACAGAGGTAGCTACAGCCGTGGACTACCGTACTGTGTCTGCTGCTAATATAGACTGGATGATAATGAGATGAAATCAATATATATATATATATAATATCACTAGTACTGCAGCCGGACAGGTAGATATATTTATTATGTAATGACTGATGACGGACCTGCTGGACACTGTCAGCTAAGCAGCACCGCAGACTGCTACAGTAAGCTACTATAGTAGTATGTATAAAGAAGAAAGAAAAAAAAAAAACACGGGTAGGTGGTATACAATTATGGATGGACGAGCGACTGCCGACACAGAGGTAGCTACAGCCGTGGACTACCGTACTGTGTCTGCTGCTAATATAGACTGGATGATAATGAGATGAAATCAATATATATATATATATATATATATATAATATCACTAGTACTGCAGCCGGACAGGTAGATATATTTATTATGTAATGACTGATGACGGACCTGCTGGACACTGTCAGCTCAGCAGCACCGCAGACTGCTACAGTAAGCTACTATAGTAGTATGTATAAAGAAGAAAGAAAAAAAAAAACACGGGTAGGTGGTATACAATTATGGATGGACGAGCGACTGCCGACACAGAGGTAGCTACAGCCGTGGACTACCGTACTGTGTCTGCTGCTAATATAGACTGGATGATAATGAGATGAAATCAATATATATTATATCACACTAGTACTGCAGCCGGACAGGTGGATATATTTATTATGTAATGACTGATGACGGACCTGCTGGACACTGTCAGCTCAGCAGCACCGCAGACTGCTACAGTAAGCTACTATAGTAGTATGTATAAAGAAGAAAGAAAAAAAAAACCACGGGTAGGTGGTATACAATTATGGATGGACGAGCGACTGCCGACACAGAGGTAGCTACAGCCGTGGACTACCGTACTGTGTCTGCTGCTAATATAGACTGGATGATAATGAGATGAAATCAATATATATATATATATAATATCACTAGTACTGCAGCCGGACAGGTAGATATATTTATTATGTAATGACTGATGACGGACCTGCTGGACACTGTCAGCTAAGCAGCACCGCAGACTGCTACAGTAAGCTACTATAGTAGTATGTATAAAGAAGAAAGAAAAAAAAAAAACACGGGTAGGTGGTATACAATTATGGATGGACGAGCGACTGCCGACACAGAGGTAGCTACAGCCGTGGACTACCGTACTGTGTCTGCTGCTAATATAGACTGGATGATAATGAGATGAAATCAATATATATATATATATATATATATATAATATCACTAGTACTGCAGCCGGACAGGTAGATATATTTATTATGTAATGACTGATGACGGACCTGCTGGACACTGTCAGCTCAGCAGCACCGCAGACTGCTACAGTAAGCTACTATAGTAGTATGTATAAAGAAGAAAGAAAAAAAAAAAACCACGGGTAGGTGGTATACAATTATGGATGGACGAGCGACTGCCGACACAGAGGTAGCTACAGCCGTGGACTACCGTACTGTGTCTGCTGCTAATATAGACTGGATGATAATGAGATGAAATCAATATATATATATATAATATCACTAGTACTGCAGCCGGACAGGTAGATATATTTATTATGTAATGACTGATGACGGACCTGCTGGACACTGTCAGCTAAGCAGCACCGCAGACTGCTACAGTAAGCTACTATAGTAGTATGTATAAAGAAGAAAGAAAAAAAAAAAACACGGGTAGGTGGTATACAATTATGGATGGACGAGCGACTGCCGACACAGAGGTAGCTACAGCCGTGGACTACCGTACTGTGTCTGCTGCTAATATAGACTGGATGATAATGAGATGAAATCAATATATATATATATATATATATATATAATATCACTAGTACTGCAGCCGGACAGGTAGATATATTTATTATGTAATGACTGATGACGGACCTGCTGGACACTGTCAGCTCAGCAGCACCGCAGACTGCTACAGTAAGCTACTATAGTAGTATGTATAAAGAAGAAAGAAAAAAAAAAAACCACGGGTAGGTGGTATACAATTATGGATGGACGAGCGACTGCCGACACAGAGGTAGCTACAGCCGTGGACTACCGTACTGTGTCTGCTGCTAATATAGACTGGATGATAATGAGATGAAATCAATATATTGTCAAAGTCAGAAAAATATCACGCTACACACTGCCATATTTGCACCTCATGCGAGTGCCTGTTGCACGTTCATGAGCCCTGCCGTGCGTGCGCATACTCGCTGTTGCGTGCACCCGCGGGCGCACAGTGTGCGCATTTACGGTAAAGTTTATGTGCGTCTGGCGGGTGACTCGTTCGTAACATATTTTAACTATATAATGTATTTTGTAGATTATGGTCCCTTTGATAGAATCTGAAAGTTTAGTTAAGGTAGCATGTTCATAGACAGAGAGATCCCTCTTTGTTTGATACGAAGGGTCAGACAAGGGTTATACAGTGGTGTTTAGTATCCATCGGAAGAGTATTTAATTAGCAATATTCCGGTGTTGGTTTGAAGCAGATTAATCGCTCGTGCGAATAGTTATGGACATAAGAAGTTTATGTACTTTTACTATTATTTGCACTTACTTATCCATGCGGCGGGAAACCTAGTTTCCCACCCACCTGAGCAGTTGGAAATAGTCACAGCCCACCTGTATGAATCAACCTATGACCTTTTGTTATAATGCGAAGACGAATTCCTGTGTCCAATGAACAATGAGATTGTAGGGACCATTGAATTGTATTGTGTGTGGGGCATAAATAGACAAGCTGATCATATCCAGCTCTCACTCTTCAACGGTTCTCATTGCTGATAATCGGGAGCTGGATATCCAGAGGCGCATGCGATTGTTTCCCTTGAGCGTAAGTTTTCTCCGCAATCATATTGTCTTTATTGGTATTGTGGGCCATATCTCTCTCTCTCTTCTCCTCTTTCTCTCATTTTCCCTTAAACGTACTTGTATTGTATTGTATTTCCTGTGTAGTTATCTGGTTAGTCTATGTTATATTGGTAGTGTATGACTTGTATTGTATTATTCTTTTGCAAGTATAACATTCATATAAGGCGTTAGACCCTAAGCCCGGTATTTGTGTATTTCTTATAGTGTTAAGAATTCTCAGAGCGTCGGAGACGCTCGAACAGCTTTAAGTTAATAAGGTTACATTGTGTTGCATCTACACCCCACCATTACACTAAGGTTTTTCTGTATAATACATTGTTCATGGTTTACATGTAAAGGTTTAACATTGTGAGCGTCTGCGCCGCTGGTGATCTCCTCGTGGTCCCGAGCGTCCGCTACGCTATAGCGAACCATAACGTTAGTCGGCAGCCAATAGCGGGCCTGCCTGTGATCTCTTGGCCGTGAGCGAACGTAACGCGTGAGCGTCTCGACTACGGCTAAGCGATTGTTACGCAACGTGCGTACCCTTACGGTACTCCAGACGTCAATAGCGTTCTTAGGCCTCTTAAAGGGTTTTAAGTAAGATAAATATTTAGCTTTATCAATTGGCGGCTCGTCCGTCCTTCACATATCTATACTAGGTAATTTCAGCAGACATTATCCATCAGCAAAGGGCGGGAGATCATATTCCTCGTAGTGCTGTCTGGATAAGCGTCTGCTTCGCTTAGTAAAGGGTGCTGAGGGAATCCGGAACAGGAGGTAAGAACAAAACGCTAGTGTCTTTTAAAACTTTATTTTCTGTCTTGCGTACGTACACACGCATATCTGCATTTCTTTTTATTCGTGTATTTTCATATATCACTCTCCTGTTTGCCATTTTTTAATTGATAAACGTGCTAAGAGAGATTTGTCGCTATTTCATAGTTAAAGTATAAAAGTAATACATTAAGGGATAAATTGCAAAGCACGCACGCAGCTCTACCTAAAGATACAAGGAGAGATTGGTGTGGTGTTCGGTAGATGATCGAGGATCATCTACATTGATAAACGTGTAAAATTGTGTTACGGTGGATATTTGCTTTGTGTACACGTGTCTCTAACAAAGGGTGAGACTCGCGTACGCAACTCAAAGGCCAACGCACGCAGCGTATATTACGCAACGGAGCGTCCGGGTACGCCCACGTAACTCAAATCACACGCTAGTGTTATTGTAACAGGCGAAAAGGTGGCAACGCGATAAATAGCGCAAATCTATTTTAGTGTCCGAAATTTAGACTAACAGATCCTTCTCCAAATTTACAACACATCTGGTCTAAAGGAAAGAAAATTTCTGCGCAGAAATAGAAATAGAAACAAAAGTGTACATGTGGTGAGTGAGTGTTTGCATATATAAGTTTATACAATTTTTTGAGGTTGAACCACAAGAAGTCGAGTTCTCGCAGGGTACATACATGTAAGTGACGTGCATGGTGGCTAGGGAGGCATCCCTTGTTAAACATAAAATCTGAGCATTAGAGTATAGCAGACCAGGAGGTCATACTGTAGCACAGACCAGGAGGTCCAGAACAGACCAGGAGGTCCAGGTACAGCAGACAAGGAAGTCCGCTATAAATAGAGAAAAGAGCACAACCCAGGGGGTTGGTGCAGAACCCATATAGGCCATTAAAGCTCATGCTGAAGGAATTCGCAGCCGCAATTTTCGATTCCACTGGTCGCTCCGCACATAAGATTAGTTGCTTATGTGCAGACTGATTGTACCGCACGTAATTGTGTGCATTAGTTAGTAATTTGACCCAGTACCATTTGCGTACGAAACGGGTCATAAACACTATTTGTACATTCTGACGTGATTTGTGTAATTTTTTATTTTCTAAAGGGAAGTTCGCTGGTCACTCAGGAATTATCCAACAACCAACAGTTACTGGAAAGGGTTAATGCTCTGCGGATCACACTCACATGTTCCAGTAAACAAAGGTTCATAGGGGCCCTGGGTCGAGTACGCCAGCACTAGGGCAGTGTGTAGGTCGTATTGGTCGGCGTGGGCGAGTGAGTGGGGTACTCGGTAAACCGCCACCGTCAGCCTATCTTGAACATTTTGGTTTTTGTAAGGGTTCGCTGAAGACCCTGATTGAAGGTCAGAGGTGGTGAAAGCAACACCCACAGGTATGGGGGCCAATTGTTCAGGTAGGGGGCGATCAACCTCGGTTCGGGTTGATTCAGTAAACCGACCAATCGGGTCGGCAAGGTACGTAATGTGTGAAAAATACGGTTCACACACAGAGGTTTTATGTGATGAATGGGAGAGAATGACGGTACATGACGGGGAGAAGTTCCCAAGAGTAGGCAGCTTTAGCCCAGAAGTGTTACAAAATCTAAGGAGGAGGATATGTCTCATTAAATCAACAAAGAGACGAATCAAACATTATGATTATTTGCAGTTATGGCAACAGGAGGGTGAAATACAGAGAGGATTGGCTCAGGCGGCGGGATCTAATCCTATCAGGAAACTGATAGCCACGGCCCCGCCGCCACCATACATATCAGGAGAGAAATTGGTTGCGGAGAATGACGCATTAGGGTGTAACAAACAAACACTTAGCAACTGTGTAAATGTTAATAAGTTAACCAATGCAAGTATTAACCCGTGCAAGTTGTACCCTGTTTTGAACTTTCCCCAGGAGTGTGATCAAGAGGACGAATCGGCAACAATATCGGCGCTCTCTCTAGCAGCCACCATATCAGAAACAACAGTAGGCACGGCCCAACCCTTAAGATTAGTAACAAAGGCCCCTAGCGGAGGGACAGGTGAGGTCGTATCTACGGGTAAGTACGGCACCATACACTATGCTGAAACCATTTCACCACAGGCTGTAGAATCTACACAGAATGATGTTGCTATACTAAATCCTGTTAGGGTAATAGCAGTGCCAAATGGGAAAACTGACACGTCAGGAGTCACTCCTGTTAGGAACATTGCCATGTACAGCCCGTTTTCCCGAATGGAATTAAGAAACATAGTGTCTGAATTCCCTGATCCTAGGAAAGACTTATTTGCTAGCCAGAAATACATCAGAGACCTAGGGAACACTTTAGAGCCCAATAACAAAGACTGGCAGGTATTGCTGAGGGCTTGTTTACCCTCCAATGTCGACTCGGCTCAATTTTTAGCTGACTGTGGATTGGATCAGGATGTACCTCTTACAGATGTGTACAACAAAGACAATGTAAAAAGGATAAGTTTACAGTTAAAGGAGTATTTTCCAGCTGTAGTTAAATGGAACAAGATTTTCTCCATTAAACAAAAAGAGTCAGAAACAGCTGCAGATTATTTTCACAGGGCATTACTAGATATGGCAAAATACACAGGCATAGAGGACATTAAAACAAACATAAACCATCGAGAAGTAGCAGTATCTGTACTAATGGATGGTTTAAAAGAGGCATTAAAGACAAGGGTACAGACCACGCAACCATGTTGGCGAGGTCTGTCGGTGGCTACTTTGAGAGAGGCAGCTGTGGATCACGATCAGAATATCACCAGACACAGGGAATTACAAGGTGATAAGTTAAAGGCCGTAAGTATACAGGCCCTGACCACAAGGCAGCCTTTGTATAGATCACCAAAACCTGTGGGTAAGTCAAATGTGGTAACCTGTTATTCCTGTCATAGAGAGGGACACTTTGCACGAGACTGTAAATCAAGAAACACACAAAAGTCTTATCAACCCCCAGACAGACAGACACCACACAACTGATGGTATTTAATACCATCAACACACAGAAGCTGTGTGAAATGCAAAATTTGTGTTCCACACAGGAAAAGGCAGTCTGGAAGGCAAAGGGATATGGCCAGGAGTCCTCAGGACTCTGGACGGATGGACAAAGTAAACCAGTGGCCCCCAGAGCATATCTTCCATGTTTAGCTGAGGCAGCACACGGGCTGACTCATCTGGGCAAGGAGGGAATGTGCAAGTTGGTAAGAGCATATTGGTGCGCCCCAGGATTTTCATCTCATGCAGGTAAGAGAGCAATGTCATGCCTTACCTGCTTGAGAAAGAATATCGGAAAGGCAATACCAACAGAACCATCGCATATCCCACCTACAGGCGGCCCTTTTCAGGTAATACAGATTGACTTTATACAATTACCCCCTTGTCGAAATTTGAAATATGTACTTGTTTGTATAGATGTTTTCTCAAATTGGGTCGAAGCATTTCCTGCGGCCACAAATACCGCTATGTTCACTGCTAAGAAAATTGTGCAGGAATTTGTATGTAGATATGGTATCCCTAGAATTATCGAAAGTGATAGGGGTACCCATTTTACAGGTGATGTCTTTCAAGGAATGTGTAAGTTGATGGGAATTGATAGCAAGCTGCACACTCCATACCGTCCACAGGCGAGTGCGAAGGTGGAAAGAGTGAACAGCACTATTAAAAATAAACTGAGCAAAGTTATGGCAGAGACAGGATTGACATGGCCAGAAGCTTTACCCATAGTACTGTACAGCATCAGAACCACTCCCAGGTCCCCTCTTAATCTGTCTCCCTTTGAAATCTTGTTTGGTCGACAACCGCATGTTATGATTAACCCTCAGGATGATTTGAAGTGTAACAATGAAGTGACTGTAAAGTACCTGATTAACATGAGTAAACAGCTAAGGAATCAAAATGATAATTTGAAGTTAGTGATTCCTGATTTACCAGATAGTAATTGTCATGACATTGAACCTGGGGATTATGTAATGATACGGAATTTTCTACGCTCAGGTTGCCTTATTGACAGATGGGAAGGACCATACCAAGTCTTATTGACTAGCACTACAGCATTGAAGGTTGCCGAGAGAGAGACTTGGGTTCATTCGTCCCATTGTAAGAAGGTTGCTGATCCAGAGAGGTCCCGTGATAAGGAACAGACGGTAGAGGAAGTTGTATCACTGGAGTGTCTGTTCCAGGAGGACTGAGGCGGCACCTGAGCATTGAAAATCACAAGATCAAAAGCAGTTGTCGATTCCCTGTTCCCTTTTATTGTTTTTCTCCACTTCCCATCCCCTCTCCCTCAAATTATTTTTTCCCCCTTCTCATTCTTCTTCGTTTCCTCCTATAAGATGGACTTGCCCCAAGAGACTGTGATCCGGATTTTCCTGTTGACCATGATGTTGACCAGAGCAGTCTGTTCCGGCGAGAGTACCATGGAGGTCGAGAAAGGTTCTGGAATGGGTTCTGATGACAAAGATGGAGGCGTAGTTTTCCAAGAACAACTTAACCAACAAGTAAAGGCGAGTATCAGAAAACGATCTGATAGCATTGACAATAGAAGGAATTGTGAAGGATTGTTAGCTGAAGAAAACTGTATCTGTAGGCTCTGTGACAATGTAGTTGAGGATGGGTGCATCAAGAAATGCCAATCCAGTTTTAATATCCACATGGACCGGCACCCCTTGAGTGACTATCACTCCTTAGTGGGTAGTGTGTTAAATCAAACAGATTGTTGGGTATGCTCTCAAGTACCTCAAGGTCATAGCAAATCAGGACTAGTACCATTTCCTTTAACGGTAGGGGAGGTACTTGAGCTAAATGGTGGGAGACCGGTGGACAGGAGGTTTAATATCTCCAGTCCTCCTAGTTTGAAGCTCCACCAATATCATGTGGATAGATCCCTAATATGTTTTAACATTTCCAATCCCCGAAAGCCGGGAAATTGGGAAGTGTCATGGAGTAACCAAACCATGACCTTTTCATATAGAGCAGATAGAATGCCGACAGATACAGAGCTCATACGCCACATAGCCGGTAGAGAAAAATCTTTCCGATATAGGTATACCCTAGGAAGTAGGATTACGAGAGTTGGAGAGGTCTCACCAGGATACTGTGCACATATCGTACAAGCTGATACGTGTACTAGACAGATGGGAGAATTAGGGTTAGGAGATTTCACATGGAAGATGTGTAATATGGTTATGTCCTACTCCGTCCCATATGTTCTCCCCGATGATGCATATTTCATATGCGGGAGGAAGGCGTATAAGTGGCTTGCCCCAAACTCTGAAGGATTGTGTTATATTGGAAAAGTACTGCCTGAAGTAATGACTGTATCACATGCCAAAATGAAAGATATACACCGTGGTGCCCAAGCTCCTTATACTCACACTACGAGCACGTAGTTAAAAGGCAACTGACAGAAAGGACAGAGCATTTGGCCTCTGACATGATCCATGAATCCACCGGGATTCAGTTTCTACTTGCGTTAGATTTCACTCGCACCGCTAGAGGAGTGCTGAACTATAGATATATCTCTGCGCTTGCAAATTTGTTAGACAATATCACAGAAATGTGATGACACGTTTAGGTATACTGGAAGAGAACTTCAAGCTTATAAAACAGAACTGGTTCAGCATAGAATGGTTCTTAATTATCTCACAGCAGTAACAGGTGGATATTGTGTCACACTGGCAACGCAGTACGGCGTGAAATGCTGCACATATATAACGAATAGTACCGAGGATCCGGTCGAGGTCATAGACCAAAAGATGGACGATATTCTCCAATTAAAGTGGGAATTTCGCAGGAGATACAATCTCACCCTTGCTGCTGTGGGTAATGAGCTGACTGGTTGGGTGTCATGGTTGAACCCGCGAAATTGGTTCTCTGGTTTAGGAGAATGGGCTCAAGGAGTCATAATGGATGTAGGGAAGTTTCTCCTATGTATCTTAGGTGTTGTCATAACGATTGGCTTGATATTTAGATGCGGTCAGGCTTTAATGAAGTGCAAACGTAGTACCAGGGTAATGAGTCTAAGGAGTGAGGAAATTGTAATTCCAATGGATTTGATTTATGACCCAACTGTAGTAACAATGATGTGATGAAAATGCGATTATACGGTCCGTTTCTTTCACCTGTTTTTCCGGTTTTTCCAAGGTAAAAAGACCCACTTTTGACGAGGAATTTGATGACCCTGTATACAGACAACTGATGGATTAAAGAAGAAGTTTTGACAACCTTATACACAGATATTTGATGAACTATGCCATAGACCCCCAGTTTCCCTAGAAATTTTAAAATTACGCTAGCCCAACACTTTTGTAAGTCTATGGACATTGACAAAGCTTTTTGCCCACACCTTTTGGCAAAAGCCCAAAGAAGACTGCATTCAACAGACACCGAACAAGACTTCAACCGACAAATGTTCATTAACCTGACATAGAATACCACTGCATTTACCATAATTGTGTCTTATCTTCATCTCTACAACCCTCAGGTAATTACACACATAGTCGATAGGGAATACCCGCACAGATATCAGCAATCACATATTCCCCCATTCATGTATCATCAACTAAAATGTGCTCCCCCATTTTGTTACAACCACAGCCGAAAAGAGCTCGGTAAAGTTTGACAGCCCATCCACAGACCCGTACCACGGGATAAGAAGGAATTCGAATGTATACTTCGCAATACCTCGAAGCTTGATTTAAAACACGTACGGCACGATGATTCATGACCCCCCCCCAAACATGGATCCATACACACATGCTTCTGCTATCTCAATAGGTCATACCCTTTTCCTACCTTCTCCTCTCCTCCCCTACCCAATCATAGAAATGTATTTACACTTGACATATATTTTTCTCTTTTTGAAATGTTTTAGGAAGTGGCAGTTATTGTTGACTGCCAAAGGGAGGACTGTCAAAGTCAGAAAAATATCACGCTACACACTGCCATATTTGCACCTCATGCGAGTGCCTGTTGCATGTTCATGAGCCCTGCCGTGCGTGCGCATACTCGCTGTTGCGTGCACCCGCGGGCGCACAGTGTGCGCATTTACGGTAAAGTTTATGTGCGTCTGGCGGGCGACTCGTTCGTAACATATTTTAACTATATAATGTATTTTGTAGATTATGGTCCCTTTGATAGAATCTGAAAGTTTAGTTAAGGTAGCATGTTCATAGACAGAGAGATCCCTCTTTGTTTTATACGAAGGGTCAGACAAGGGTTATACAGTGGTGTTTAGTATCCATCGGAAGAGTATTTAATTAGCAATATTCCGGTGTTGGTTTGAAGCAGATTAATCGCTCGTGCGAATAGTTATGGACATAAGAAGTTTATGTACTTTTACTATTATTTGCACTTACTTATCCATGCAGCGGGAAACCTAGTTTCCCACCCACCTGAGCAGTTGGAAATAGTCACAGCCCACCTGTATGAATCAACCTATGACCTTTTGTTATAATGCGAAGACGAATTCCTGTGTCCAATGAACAATGAGATTGTAGGGACCATTGAATTGTATTGTGTGTGGGGCATAAATAGACAAGCCGATCATATCCAGCTCTCACTCTTCAACGGTTCTCATTGCTGATAATCGGGAGCTGGATATCCAGAGGCGCATGCGATTGTTTCCCTTGAGCGTAAGTTTTCTCCGCAATCATATTGTCTTTATTGGTATTGTGGGCCATATCTCTCTCTCTCTCTCTCTTCTCCTCTTTCTCTCATTTTCCCTTAAACGTACTTGTATTGTATTGTATTTCCTGTGTAGTTATCTGGTTAGTTAGTCTATGTTATATTGGTAGTGTATGACTTGTATTGTATTATTCTTTTGCAAGTATAACATTCATATAAGGCGTTAGACCCTAAGCCCGGTATTTGTGTATTTCTTATAGTGTTAAGTATTCTCAGAGCGTCGGAGACGCTCGAACAGCTTTAAGTTAATAAGGTTACATTGTGTTGCATCTACACCCCACCATTACACTAAGGTTTTTCTGTATAATACATTGTTCATGGTTTACATGTAAAGGTTTAACATTGTGAGCGTCTGCGCCGCTGGTGATCTCCTCATGGTCCCGAGCGTCTGTTACGCTATAGCGAACCATAACGTTAGTCGGCAGCCAATAGCGGGCCTGCCTGTGATCTCTTGGCCGTGAGCGAACGTAACGCGTGAGCGTCTCGACTACGGCTAAGCGATTGTTACGCAACGTGCGTACCCTTACGGTACTCCAGACGTCAATAGCGTACAGTGTTCTTAGGCCTCTTAAAGGGTTTTAAGTAAGATAAATATTTAGCTTTATCAATATATATATATAATATCACTAGTACTGCAGCCGGACAGGTAGATATATTTATTATGTAATGACTGATGACGGACCTGCTGGACACTGTCAGCTCAGCAGCACCGCAGACTGCTACAGTAAGCTACTATAGTAGTATGTATAAAGAAGAAAAAAAAAAAAAACCACGGGTAGGTGGTATACAATTATGGATGGACGAGCGACTGCCGACACAGAGGTAGCTACAGCCGTGGACTACCGTACTGTGTCTGCTGCTAATATAGACTGGATGATAATGAGATGAAATCAATATATATATATATATAATATCACTAGTACTGCAGCCGGACAGGTATATATATTTATTATGTAATGACTGATGACGGACCTGCTGGACACTGTCAGCTAAGCAGCACCGCAGACTGCTACAGTAAGCTACTATAGTAGTATGTATAAAGAAGAAAGAAAAAAAAAAAACACGGGTAGGTGGTATACAATTATGGATGGACGAGCGACTGCCGACACAGAGGTAGCTACAGCCGTGGACTACCGTACTGTGTCTGCTGCTAATATAGACTGGATGATAATGAGATGAAATCAATATATATATATATATATATATATAATATCACTAGTACTGCAGCCGGACAGGTAGATATATTTATTATGTAATGACTGAT
Source organism: Pseudophryne corroboree (assembly GCF_028390025.1). Lineage (NCBI taxonomy): Eukaryota > Metazoa > Chordata > Amphibia > Anura > Myobatrachidae > Pseudophryne > Pseudophryne corroboree. The sequence goes on along the minus strand of NC_086451.1, from coordinate 466,300,058 downwards.
GACGGACCTGCTGGACACTGTCAGCTCAGCAGCACCGCAGACTGCTACAGTAAGCTACTATAGTAGTATGTATAAAGAAGAAAGAAAAAAAAAAAACCACGGGTAGGTGGTATACAATTATGGATGGACGAGCGACTGCCGACACAGAGGTAGCTACAGCCGTGGACTACCGTACTGTGTCTGCTGCTAATATAGACTGGATGATAATGAGATGAAATCAATATATATATATATATATAATATCACTAGTACTGCAGCCAAACAGGTATATATATTTATTATGTAATGACTGATGACGGACCTGCTGGACACTGTCAGCTCAGCAGCACCGCAGACTGCTACAGTAAGCTACTATAGTAGTATGTATAAAGAAGAAAGAAAAGAAAAAAAAACCACGGGTAGGTGGTATACAATTATGGATGGACGAGCGACTGCCGGCACAGAGGTAGCTACAGCCGTGGACTACCGTACTGTGTCTGCTGCTAATATAGACTGGATGATAATGAGATGAAATCAATATATATATATATATAATATCACTAGTACTGCAGCCGGACAGGTATATATATTTATTATGTAATGACTGATGACGGACCTGCTGGACACTGTCAGCTCAGCAGCACCGCAGACTGCTACAGTAAGCTACTATAGTAGTATGTATAAAGAAGAAAGAAAAAAAAAAACCACGGGTAGGTGGTATACAATATTATATATATATATTATATACAATTATATATATATATATATATATATATATATATATATATTAAACTCACTGGTGGTGATTATTAAACTGGTGGTCAGGTCACTGGTCACACTATCAGCAACTTGCAAGTAGTACTCCTAAGCAGACAATCACAATATATATTATACTGGTGGTCAGTGTGGTCACAATGGCAGTGTGGCACTCTGGCAGCAAAAGTGTGCACTGTACGTTATATGTACTCCTGAGTCCTGCTCTCAGACTCTAACTGCTCCCCACTGTCAGTGTCTCCCCCACAAGTCAGATAATACAGTCACACTATCTATCACTTCAGCAAGTAACTACTAGTACTCCTCCTAATGCTCCCCAAAATTACTACTGTGTCTCTCTCTACTGTCTCACTCTCTTCTCTATAAACGGAGAGGACGCCAGCCACGTCCTCTCCCTATGAATCTCAATGCACGTGTGAAAATGGCGGCGACGCGCGGCTCCTTATATAGAATCCGAGTCTCGCGATAGAATCCGAGCCTCGCGACAATCCGACAGCGGGATGATGACGTTCGGGCGCGCTCGGGTTAACCGAGCAAGGCGGGAAGATCCGAGTCGCTCGGCCCCGTGTAAAAATACAACTGAAGTTCGGGCGGGTTCGGATTCCGAGGAACCGAACCCGCTCATCCCTAGTAATTTTCCTAACTGGAATACTGACTAATGAGTAATGACTGAGGGCTTATCAGTCATTAGTCAGTATTCCAGTTAGGAAAATTACTCCCTTCGCCAAGCACACACCTTGCTAAGGTGAGGGAGTGTTTACATCTACCGACTGGATTTTGCTGTCAGAGTTATCAAAATCTATGTATAACCTGTTGTAAAAAAATTCTCATGTCAAAGACTTTTATGAATTCTTTTTGTATTAAATATTTTATTCAAATTGGCCTTGGGCCATTTGTTTGGGTGACTTTCTGGTGAGGGGTTATCCACTGCAAGAAATCCAATTATCCATAGTATGAGATACACCTACTTGGAAGGACTTCCGCTATATCTATACACCAAACAGAGCGCGCTCAGGATTTGTGTTTTCTATATATATATATATATATATATATATATATTTATCAAGGGGCCCAGATCATGCACTCTCTAATGGTTAGGCAAAACAATGTTGTGGTTGGCCATACCCCTTCTGGATACTGGCCACACCCCTAAACATGGGCCCCTATCACTGCATTCCCCCGATGGGCCCTACATGCCCCAGTCCGACACTGACAAAATATCTTGCAGGTTCTGCTATATAAGCAAGACCATGTTCACCTATAAGGAACCAATGGCCTTACATGGAACAGCCATTAATGGTAAATCTTTAGAGCAACTATTAGCAAGACATATACCAGGTAACCCCTTTCCAGTGTTCACCATGCACCTTGCAACCATTATAGATACTTCACTGCCAGCGCGGTCAGGAGATCTGTCAGCCAACCAGCCCCTGGTTCATTGTCCTGAATAAATAATAGGATTGGTGGGACACTGTGGATGTCTTTATCTCATTGGTAGAATGACACATATTAATGTATTTTCTGTATCACGATGACAGAAGCAGTAATTCTGCTGATAGTGATAGAGGAGAATTGAATGAGAACACAGTGGTTCTTACATCATCACTCACTGGTCTCCAGGAATGTTTGGGGGACTCCCAAATGTCTAGGAGAATATATTACCCTCTTGCATCCCATTCACCTCTGCAGTAAAGTGAGTGAGCGGTTTGCAGCATTGTAAAGTGGGGGGCGAGGCCATGTTGAAACAAATTATGGTTTCACAGCACCGGCAATTTGCCATAGGACCTCCCCCACCAGTACTCCTAAAAGGAGTCCTACAAAGTTGTCGTACATTGGGTAAAAATGGGAAAAAATATCTTGATTAGTGATTCACAATTAAAGATTAGTGGCTTGGTGATTACACCAATGTCTGTTTTAGTTCCGCCCTTAATGCTATAATGATAAACCAGCTGCTCATATGAACCAGGAACTGCATTGCTTCGGAATGCTCTATGTAAATGAGCCCCTCTATGTATATCCAGAGAAAGGGCAGCTTAAAGGGAATATCAAGACAACTAGCACTGAGAGAATTTGAATTGCTTTGCTATTATTTGCATTTTCCTTACATTATGCAGTTATGGGCATTCTGTTGGCAATGTGTGAATAAAACACATACATAAATTCATTTATTTCCCAAACTGGAGCAATAGATTACTCTCAATGACAGTAAATAATATAATGCATCATTTTAGAAAAGATGCCTATTTCTTATTCAATAAAGAGCAGTGACACTAGAGCTACATAAAACAGGGCATTATTCAGAGATGATTGTGCCTTGAGTCAGGGTTAATATCTTTCCACCCCACCCAAAATAAAATAAAAAATGAATTAGCAGAACTCGTGGCTGGCTCCTGGCATTACATGTTCAGCGTTTCTGATTGGATTCTGCGTTCAAGCGGTCGGACGTGGCCATACTGGTAATTGCTTTCAGAGATAGCGCACGCCTGACTCGCCAAGAAATGTTTCCTAAATAAATAAGTTTTGTTTATTCATACCATTTAACCAACTGTAAACTTTTTATCTCTTTGTAGTAATGATGCTGTAATGTTCAACGTATGACATGACCACTTTGAGCCTGTATTGGCAATTTACAAATGAAAGGGTTATGCTGCCACTACTGCCAACCCAACAAGAGGGTAGTAGGGTGGCATCATTATTGAAGTCCTGACTATGCCATGAATAGAAGAAGTGCCACGGCTGGATTAAAGTTGATGGGGGCCCCGAGGCAACAAATGTATGGGGGTCTTATAAATGACTCTGTCCAGAGTTTGCTCTTCATGCTTTAATTGAGCCTGCCCACTACTCCAAGTCCATAATGTCTCTCCCAGCATGGAGGAGGAAGAAAGTCTCTCAAGAATAGATAATGATGATGATGACTGGAGACCAATAGCTCAGCATAGGCAACATTGAACAGCCAAAGAGGACAGGAGGCAGGGAAGTACAGATGTAGCCAAGCTCATCGTGGCTACATCTGAGCGATACGTGCAGTCTCGGCGCAGCTAGCAGGCCCTTGCCTAACCGCCCCAAACACTTTGTACTTCCCTACCTCTTGTCCACCTTGGCTGTTCCATGTTGCCTACGCTGAGCTATTGGTCTCAGGATATCCAGACAGATTTACTGAGGGCATGTCAAGGATGGGTGGATGGAATTGTGGATAAGGGTAGAAGTGATTTCTCAGATGAATATTTTGCACCAGTGACATGGTCTGAGGCATCTCAAGGGGGTTCAAGGGGTCCAGACCATACCCTGGTGTACCCTTGGGTTGGGGTGACACCAAAATGCAGACTCCTACACAGTGACAGGGAACCGGCTGCTGAACTGTGACATTATTGTACAATGGCCGCCACCTATCACAGTGCAAACAGAGTCTCTGGGAGCAACCCAGCATCTCTGGGAGTGCTAGGCATGCCCCAGTGTGATCATGGCTGGTTCTAGCCCTTGTAGCGCCCCGGGCGAAAATAGGGGCGTGGCTTCATAAAGGGGCGTGGTCAGCTATGCCCCTTAGAGTTGTGCCCCTGTTTGTGCCCCCAGTAGAGTTGTGCCCCCGTTTGTGCCCCCAGTAGAGTTGTGCCCCCGTTTGTGCCCCTGTTTGTACCCCCAGTAGAGTTGTGCCCCCATTTGTGCCCCCAGTAGAGTTGTGCCGCTTACAAAAAAACAAAAACAAAATAAATTAATACTCACCATCCCCGCTCCTGATTCCTGACCGCTTTTGCCCTCCGTCTCCGGCCGCCAGCGCCGCTCCACCTCTAATCTATGACGTCTCTTCCATAGCACCGCATAGACACTAGAGGTCAATGCAGTGCAGTGCGTGATGACTTAATCGCGCACCGCACTGCACCGCATCTACCATGGACCGGGGGGCGCCAGTAGCGGATCTTGCTACGGCGCCGCCGCCCTCCGGACGGCGATGCCCGTAGCAAGATCCGCTACTGAGTGTGATGTACTGTATATAGGGGGTGGACAACATGAAGCCACGCCCACTTCTTTGTGAGGCCATACCTCTTTTTTGTGGTCTCTATTTGGAGCACTGGGTGTCACCAGAGCCAGTGACGCTTCTGAGTAGGGACGCTGCAAATGCACACTTATAATGGAAATGGCTAAGGAACCAAGGGCCTAATTCAGATCTGATCGATGGCGATCAGATCCTAACTGCACATGCGTGTGAGCCGCAATGCGCATGCGCGTCGGACGGCTACAACGGGCATCGGCGGTCAGCGTCTGGATGGTGCGAAGGATCCATTCGCACGGGTGTACGCAAGGTGATTGACAGGAAGAGGCCGTTTGTGGGTGGCTACTGACCATTTACAGGGAGTCACGATCAGCAGAATTCAATCGCACTGGAAGAGTACGTCCTGGGCTGCGCAGAAACTGCACAAATTGATTTTTAGCAGCTCTGCTAACACATAGGAACGCACACTCGCACAGCGAAAATACCCTCCCCCTGTAGGGGGCGACTACCTGATCACAGGACTGCAAAAAATGCAGCCCAGCGATCAGATCTGAATTAGGCCCCAAGTGTGATCACTTAGCTGTGTACCGCTCAGCATGTGGGGGGATAGCTGTAATTATATCTGCGCACGTCGTGCCGTTGTACTCACCGCTAACTTAATCTCTGCAGTGGCCCTGACGTGCGTTCACTCTTTTTAAATTAAGCCGATGTCAATCCAATTTCTATATAATACAAGGCTAACGCTGCTCCTCGCCTTTCTGGGGGGGAATTCAAGTGTTTTGTGCACCGCGGCCACTAGATTTGCGCCTGATGGAACAATTAAATTCAATTCTGTTCGGACGTGCACAGCCGTCGACGCTCACATTACTGTTGTGTTGTTCCGTCATTTTGTCGGGGTGGTAACTAGTAACTTATAACACGGGAATATTAAAAAGCCGTCACCCGCACAATTGTTGCACCCTAGTTTCCAGGCGTCCAGGATAATTCTATATCTATTTATAAAGAAATACTTTTTGACTCCATGTGAAATACTCTAGACATTGAGTCAATGAGAGACAATGTCAAAAACATTGGTCTCCATATAATTACAAGTAAGACAAGACCTTGGATGCCCTCAGGTCACTTTGCACTTTTATAACCCTGGCAATGTACGTGAACATCTATTCCTGTTTAGCTGCCGGGGAACCATTGCAGTTTTATATTTCACTCCTGAAATGAAGTTAAACTGGTCCGGGGATGTACAGTTTGACATGTCAACAAAATAATAGAATAACTTGTTCTCAGATCAATAGCTCCACATATTTTACACCTGCAAATTATTATATTATGTTACAGAAACCAAGTATTTTACATACCTAAGATATTCGGAAAAAATGTATCCTCATCTTCTGCAACAAACTTCTATTCTTGATGTACTGTATGCCTGGGAATCAGTGTCTCTGTAGCCCGCATGTCAACTGCCTGCCCAAATTAAGATTGTGTGTTATTTCCAATAACGTGTCTTGTTTTTGTTTTATTATATTACTATTATGAACATTTATTTATAGGGCTCTACATTCCCACAGGAAGACTCAAGATCTTACAAAAAATGGGTTATATATTCACAGCTGTTCCTTGGAATCCATACGGTGTATATACCCTAAAGATGTATTGTTTAGAGTCAAACAGTGTTCTGTATATTGGCTACTGGCTATTCTTTTATACCCTGGCTCCTAAGAAAGAGGCAGCTTTGTTTCCAATCCAAGATGGCCGACGTGCAATTGCTCTATTCGATGCAGCAGTTTCACATCGCCATCTTGGATTTAAAAAGGGACTGCTTTTTCCTGAAGCTGGCAACAGCAGGGAGGGGAATCCTTAGATAGAAGTTGAGGCTGCCTAAGTGGTATACGGGTGCACAGCCTGTACACCCCATGCATACACCTATGTTAGTAGTAAGTAAACATGAAGAAACTATGGAATAGGGAGAGGTGCAATAAATTTCCATAGTCTAGGCTGGTGAGATGATGCGGAGGAATAAATGAATGATGATAGACTCTCATCTTTTCACAAAAGCGTCATCAGTACCATACAAGTGATGTAGGGGTATATTTAATAAAACATAATTATCTGATAAAAGCTGGAAAATTTGATATTTATGTTCTCTGGAGATGGAGATAAATATCTCCTCTCCAGTGGCAGTTGCAGAGCAGTCCAAAATTCAAACAGGGAGCCACACCAACTGCCAGTGAGTCCCTAACAGTAATGTCTGGCAGTGTTGGGGGTGGCAGTTGGTGTGGCTTCCTGTTTGAATTGAGGACTGCTCTGCAACTGTCACTGGTGAGGAGCTATTTATCTCCATCTCCAGAAAACATAAATATCACATTTTACAGCTTTTTTGAGATAATTATGTTTTATTAAATATCCCCCATAGATTGAATGATCAACAGTAAAAAGGTCGACAGTTAATAGGTTAACACCAGATGGTCGACAGTCACGTAGGTCGACAGAGTTAAAAAGTCAACATTCAACAGATGTTTGAAAAGTCGGTTGGGTGTCTGTTTTTTCCTATTAGATAGGAAAAAACAGACGCCCAACTGGCTTTTCAAACATTTGAATCTCCCCCATATAATATTATATACTACTACTGCTAATAATAATACCTATATAATATTCTCATAAGGTCTTTCCTGTCTCCAACATACCAGAGCAGTAGAAGCCGGAGCACGTGCCACCCTATAGATGACTCTCAATGCTCAGGAGATTGAACAGTCTGAAGAAGGAGAGGAGGAGGAGGACCCACAAGGAGGTAACTACGCAGTTGCGGCAGGATGGAGCTGGGTGTCAGAGTGGGACATAGAAGCAGACAGTGTGGTGGTGGGGTGGCATGGAGGTGGGACAGAGGGAGGCAGTAGATAGAGCTTGGGATGGAGCAGAGAGGGGTAAGGGCAGGGCCTGAAAGATGAAGACCACGGTGACCAGACATAAACCCCCAATACTTGTAATATAATATAGGCACACGCAATAAAGAAAGCACTATCAGCATCAAATGGGAAACTGCAATTAGCCAACCAGAAGCTGGTAGCTAGCACTCTCTATCGCCATCTTCAGTAGGTATTCCACAATTGCTCATAACAGATATACAGTACCTGCAGCTCCTTACGCCTCAGTCACAATGACATAAAACCCCCTTACTGTCCTCAGACATCATCTGAATGTATATCATTGCGGGCAGGCGCTGATCCAATTTGCATGTGATGTGTTCTCTTAAATAAACAGATTTCCACTCAACTCAGCCTTTGTAGGGATTTACGACCATTGCAAGTTATTCCCTTCTAATTATTTGAATCCATGAGACAATGCAGTAACAGACTTGGAATATACGAGATACTTATTCACTCATAAACTTCGCCAAGGGAACTTTTTGCCCTTCACTGTTTAATCATGTTAAGGTCTCAGGATGCGTCTCATGTTCTGCTTTGTACATCTGAGGGAGTTGTCGTTTTCTGCCCAGTGCTTTAAACTGCTATATGTTGGTTGCTGCTCCTCCGCATACACGGGCGGTCATCTATAATGAGTTTTCTGAAAGGTACAAAATATTTAATATTAACATAAATCGCACAGGGAAGAATGAATATAACATTGCCTTTCGTTTACTGTGTGCAAACATTGCAGACTGTAATGCGCGTGGAATTTTACACCATCGCCAGCTTTTAGTAATTATGCCTTAATCTTCACCAAACACCTTTCTATGTCATGTATGAAGGTCATGCCGTGAACTGAGGAGTTACATGCCAATTTGCTCTTTTGAGTCTTTTTAATGAGTTTATTAATTTCTTCAGTGCATTCAATTTTTTCCAGTTTTTTCATTTTAGACTTGCTGAAATCATGACCCACCTATTTATGTATCTAATGACTTAAGACGCTGCATGGCATGTATAGAAAATGTGGGATTCTTAATGCTGTTTAAAGCTTTGAGTCTAAGTAAATTGCAAAGTTTTATGGCTAAATAAACATTTATCAACATCATCGCTTATTTTAAGGTGACACAAAGAGCGCCGCAGTTCGAGACAGTCACGAATCCTTATACAAACCGTTCATAGATTCAGAACATGTAAGGTTGACGAAGGATGTGCAGATATGAGACAGAGGTCAGAGAGGGTCCTGCTACTTATAATCTAACAAGAGAGGGCAATAATGAGACAATAGGAGCTACTAGTAGAGTTATCGCACTGTGACCAAAATTATGTGGGTCCCGGAGACATTGCATCAGACCTCCCCCACCAGCCCCTTAACCGCTTGCCTGGCTTGGTTGTATGTCATGCAACCGGAGCTAGGAGTGCTTTGCCTGGCCAAATCGCATCACATGCGACGTGCGGCCCCGATGTCTGCTGCCCCCGCTGTCCACAGCCCCCGCTGCCCCCACTGTGTTCCCCAGATGCCCAGAAGTGTCGCAGTGGTCTCTACAGCCAAAATCACTGCCAGAATCGCGCCCCAGAAGTCCGTGAGATCAGCATTCTGGATCGCATTGGTTGGGGATAGCAGTGTGGGAAGAGGAGCTTCGATAGGGGGGGGGGGTGCAAAACACCCCCTAGATCAGTGGTTCTCAAACTGTGTGCAGGGGTGTCCCGGATTGGTGGTTAAGGACCAAATCAAATTACTTATGATCAAAGTGATAGGCAAAACCAGTGCTAGTGGACGCCAATCATAAAACATGAGCACAATTAGAAGGACAACGGTACACCACCACATAACTGACCCTAAGTATTGCAGGTAGACACAATTCACTACATTTGGGCCCTCATTCCGAGTTGTTCGCTCGCTCTTTTTCTTCGCATCGCAGCGATTTTCCGCAAACTGCGCATGCGCAATGTGGCACCGCGGCTGCGCCAAGTAAATTTGCTAAGAAGTTTGTTATTTTACTCACGGCTTAACGAAGAAATTTCTTCGTTCTGGTGATCGTAGTGTGATTGACAGGAAGTGGGTGTTTCTGGGCGGAAACTGGCCGTTTTATGGGTGTGTGCGAAAAAACGCTGGCGTTTCTGGGAAAAACGCGGGAGTGGCTGGAGAAACGGGGAGTGTCTGGGCAAACGCGGGGTGTGTTTGTGACGTCAAACCAGGAACGAAAAGGACTGAACTGATCGCAGTGGCAGAGTAAGTCTTGAGCTACTCGGAAACTGCAAAGAAATTTCTAATCGCTATTCTATTCGCAATTCTGCTAATCTTTCGTTCGCAATTGTGCAAAGCTAAGATTCACTCCCAGTAGGCGGCGGCTTAGCGTGTGCAAAGCTGCTAAAAGCAGCTAGCGAGCGAACAACTCGGAATGAGGGCCTTTATGTTTGTTTCCAAATATATCAATAATAAACTTTTATCCTGGGGTGCTAGGAAATAAATTCTGATGCTCTAGGGTGCCGCAATTCAAGAAAGTTTGGGAACCATTGCCCTAGATATATATTTTTTAAAATAAAATATGTTAATAAAAATACTTTTTACATTTTATTAAATAATAAAAACAAAACAGACCATTTCTGGGCAGTTTTGTTGGGGGAAAAAATCGTCAGTTAAGCACTACATGTATGTTTACCACCTCCATAATCTTACATGTAATATGACTTGTTTCTACTGTATAGGGCATTAGGTACTAAGAGGCAAATTTATCAATGAATATTTGTTGTACAGTATATCTCAGAAGGGTGGTATGCAGATATACGGAACCACCCAGATGTTTGTACGGGGGACCCCTCGGATATTGGAGGTGCAGTATCTGCTGCAATCCCCCGTTTTCTATCTTAAAAGCAGCCCCCATAAAATGCTGAATTTCATTCCGGAGCCAATGCCATCTTTAGATAGTGTTCGCCAGTGTAGTTTAGGGGATACACTTCACATCATTTACCAGGAGAGGGACAGAGAGGGGACGGCGGTGGCCTCCGCTTCCCCAAACAGAGTCATGTTGCCGCCGTTTAGGGGGAGGGAAGAGGCCATGGGTCTCCGTCATTCGACGGCGCTTTCCTGGACCTGCTCATTTTGGAAAGCTGAGTCCCTCACTGCCCATAGCGCATAATTGCAAACACTGCTAGTATTTGGAATGGACATGGGGTCGTAGCTGGTAGAATGCGCAGGACACCCCACCCCCGCCTCCTTACATACACCTGACGTGGGCCTATACATTGATTCTGAGTAATGTCCATTCTGTGTATCCAAGAGGCATATATGGGGATCAGTATCTGGAGGGCATTCTGGTCCTTGTAGTGCTATATTGTAGGATCCTAGGATGCCTCCAGGTGAGTTGGTTTCCAATTTAGACATGAATACATGACCAAAGTGGCACTATTATTATGTAGTGTAGGACCTCCAGAGCAGAGGCGCTTTGACACAGAGGATGGCTGATCATGTATTTCCAAATGTGTGTCACTGAGTCCTCTGCATTTTATTATCCTGTAGGAATTAAGGGGGACATTTACTAAGCAGTGATAAGAGTGGAGAAGTGAGCCAGTGGAGAAGTTGCCCATGGCAACCAATCAGCATTGAAGTAACATCTGTAATTTGCATACTATAAAATTATAAAGAGCTGCTGATTGGTTGATGGGGCAACTTCTCCACTGACTCACTTCTCCGCTCTTATCACTGCTTAGTAAATCTCCCCCTAAGTCTCCTTTGCTGGCCCATTGCAGAGTGCTGGGGGGATTTGTGTCCTGTTTTTTTTCTTGCCTAGATTGACCCCACCATTACACGCAGCCGTGATGGGCCTCTACGTTGATTATAACCAACTTCCAAATTGTGTATCAGTAATCTCAGGTGGGCAGACACCACTTAAATACCCAATAAAGAACAAAACATTGGATAGTGCTGAAGCTAAACTGGCTATTAATCACAGTGCTGGTTCTGATGCAGACTTGGAGTAATGGGCCCTACACATATAAAGATCCGCCGCCGAGATGCCCGATGGCGGATACGGCCGACGGGCGACCCGGCGGCGGGGGGGGGGCAGTGACGGGGGGAGTGAAGTTTCTTCACTCCCCCCCCGTCACCCGGCTCCATTTAAGTGCAGGCAAATATGGACGAGATCGTCCATATTGGTCTGCATGCACAGCCGACGAGGAACTAGCGATGAACGAGCGCGGTGCCGCGCATCGTTCATCGCTTGAGCCTCCACACTGAAAGATATGAACGTTATCTCGTTCAATAATGAACGAAATCATTCATATCTTTGCTCAGATCACATACCAGCGTCTATTACGCAAAGCCACCCAAAAACAAACATTATTAGTCCACAGTAGGCCAGACATTGCCGCACTGTGGGATATATGCAGAGGTGGATTCAGAGATGGAAGCTTGCAGCAATTGCATAGTTACACAGAGCAGCTGGGTCTTTGGATGCAGCTGCTGTGCGTAAATATGCAAACGCTGTAAGCTCCTGTGATCAGCTGCTGCATCTACGTCGGCAGTAGCTGCTCGCGCATTTCATGCATGTAAATATATGCATATATTCGCCTGTACGTAGTGTTGTACGCTTCTCTGCATCGCACCCGGTCACCATCCGCACTGTACGTACGCTTGGATATGGAGCACACACAGTGAAATGTCTTTCTTTTTTTATATAACATATACGCGCGTCGTACATTCACAAAAGCCGGTGCAGTTTTACTCAAGCTCTAGCGACGCTTTTCAGTCGCACTGCTGGCCGCAGAGTGATTGACAGGAAGTGGGCGTTTCTGGGAGGTAACTGACCGTTTTCGGGGAGTGTGTGAAAAAACGCAGGCGTGCCAGATAAAAACGCAGGAGTGGCTGGGGAAACGTAGGCGTGGCTGGGCGAACGCAGGGCGTGTTTGTGATGTCAAAACAGGAACTAAACAGACTGAAGTCATCGCAAGCTAGGAGTAGGTCTCAAGCTGCTCAGAAACTGCACAATCTTTCTTTGTAGCACCACTGTGATCCTTTCGTTCGCACTTCTGCTAAGCTAAGATACACTCCCAGAGGGCGGCGGCCTAGCGTTTGCAATGCTGCTAAAAACTGCTAGCGAGCGATCAACTCGGAATGAGGGCCTCAGTCTGATGGTGGCACGTCTGAACTTCACGCAGGAGGGGTCTTGTAGATAACAAAAGTTATACATCAGGTTACAGGTGCAGGGTCTTCTATCTCTAGTAGCCCATTTTATATAATACATTTTACATCTCCCAGGATTACGCTTGGCGTTGTTGATACAATCATGTTGCCAGCAGTTTTTGCTTTTGGATACAGTTAAGAATGACTGTTTTCTAATATTGTATCAATGATGTTGGACAAATTTAATTCATTTAGTGTCTGAGGAAGTAACATTGGGGCCTAATTCAGGGGATCCGGTCTGAAGATCGACAGTGTCTAGGTCGACAATGTTTAGGTCGACCACTACAGGTCGACAGTCACTAGGTCGACATGGATGGAAGGTCGACAGGGTTTCTAGGTCGACATGTGCTAGGTCGACAGGTCTAAAGGTCGACGTGAGTTTTTCAAAAAAATTTTCTTTTTTTGAATTTTTTCATACTTAATGATCCACGTGGACTACGATTGGAACGGTAAAGTGTGCCGAGCGAAGCGAAGGCACCATGCCCGAAGCATGGCGAGCGAAGCGAGCCATGCGAGGGGACGTGGTGCACTAATTTGGGATCCCGGTCACTCTACGAAGAAAACGACACAAAAAAATAATAATCCTCATGTCGACCTTTAGACCTGTCGACCTAGCACATGTCGACCTAGAAACCCAGTCGACCTTCCATCCATGTCGACCTAGTGGCTATCGACCTACAGTGGTCGACCTAAACATTGTCGACCTAGACACTGTCGATTTGATGAACCACACCCCTAATTCAGATCTGATCACAAAAGCATGATCTTTCTCTAATGGGCAAAACCAGGGGGATAATTCAGATCTGATTGCTGTGTGCGGGCGATCAGGTCATAATAGCGCATGCGTATGTACCGCAATGCACACGTGCATCGGACAACAACAACAAGCATCGCTGGCCAGCGATGGAATGGTGCGAAAAATCCGTTCGCAAGGGCGTTTGCAAGGTGATTGACAGGAAGAGTCCGTTTGTGGGTGGTAACTGACCGTTTACTGGGAGTGTTCTGGAAGACACAGGGGTGCCCAAGCGTTTCCAGGGAGGGTGTGTGATGTCAGCTCCGGCCCCGATCAGCCCGTTCTTATCGCACTGAAAGAGTAAGTCCTGGGATGCGCACACACTGCGCACACAGAATTTTAGCAGCTAGGATCGCACGCTTGCACGGTGAAAATACACTCCCCCTGTAGGCGGCTACTATCTGAACACAGGACAGCAAAAAATGCACAGCAGCAATCAGATCGGAACTACCCCCCACGTGCACTGCAGGTGGGGCAGATGTAACATGTGCAGAGAGAGTTAGATTTGGGTGGGTTGTATTGTTTCTGTGCAGGGTAAATACTGGCTGCTTTATTTTTACACTGCAATTCCGATTTCAGTTTGAACACACCCCACCCAAATCTAACTCTCTCTGCACATGTTACATCTGCCCCACCTGCACTGCACATGGTTTTGCCCATTAGAGAACATTTTTTGCTACTGCAATCAAGTCTGAATTAGGGTCTTTGCTCCTTGGTAAAACCATGCTGTGCTGCATGTGGGGCGGATGGAATATGAGCAGAAATATTAGATTTGGGTGGGTGGTCCTGCATGTAAAAATAATAAATGTACTGTATTTGCCCACATTTATTGCAGCATGATTTGTTCCAGATACAAAGTTACTTTGGGGAACATACTGTAAGTCTGCTTGTATTGCATAAAATACGCACAATTATACTGATCATGGGGGTCATTCCGAGTTGTTCGCTCGCTAGCTGCGTTTAGCAGCAAGGCACACGCTAAGCCGCCGCCCTCTGGGAGTGTATCTTCCGAATGAAAGATTAGCAAAATTGTGAATAGAAATTTCTTAGCAGTTTCTGAGTAGCTCCTGATAATGTCAAATATTACCTTAAAACATAAAGCTATATACTATTACTGTGGGGCCGCTAGACTTATTACACACACTACGGACTAAGTACGCTATTTGCGCACTGAGTACCGTATGGGTACGCACTTAGCGTAGCAGATGCTAAGCCGCGGGCGCGACGCACGAGCGGCACGTACGCTCATGGATTCACGCTTCGTACCAAGCACGCTATTGGCGTACTGAGTACCGTACTACTACGCTATTAGCATAGCAGATGCTGCGCCGTGGACGTGAGACACGAGCGGCACGGACGCTCACAGAATGATATACAGTAAACCTTGTTAATAAACCAATGTAAGGATATACTTATACTCTAAACCTTAGTAGTCAAATATTGTAACGATGGAACGCCTAAAAACTTTAACAATGTGTATGCTGTTCAAGCGATTGAGACGCTAAGAAAGACCTTTGCAGGAAAGTGAAAACACAACACCGGGTTTTGCTAAACCACAGGGCTCTAACACCGCAGCGGATTATTCAGGGAAAAAGGGGTAAACAGATACAGGTTATACACTACAGGCTAACAAGGAAATCTAACATAATAACAGAGAATAATGATGGCTACAGAGAATATACATACGTGGGGAATCATTCGCAAGCGCAACCTGGATCCAGTCCTCAGCTATTCAGGTAGAAAGCCTTCAGAGTCTTGAGTCCGGCCAGGTAACAGTGGTCTTTATATACACAACATACATTCACAATACAATGGTCCCTGTAATCTCATTGTTCATTGGACACAGGGATGTGTCTCTACATTACAGCAAAGGTCATAGGTGGATTTGAACAGGTGAGCTGTGTCTTTCTCCAACTGCTCTGGTGGGAGGTATCCTCAGGATTCCCGCCGCATGTGTAATTTACAGCAAATACAGTTAATGTTCATAATCTACTTTTGTACATAACTATGCGCAGGAGCAAGCGATCTTTTCCTAGCTAACACCGGAATGTTACCCTTAAAATACCCTACAGCTGGATACTAGACATCACCTTCCAACCTTTATCTGACCCTTCCTATCATGCAAAGAGGAATCTCTCTGTCCAGGAACTGTTTAAACTAATCATACTCGCTGACATGGTCTAGGGGAATAACATCTACAAAATGCACTATTTGGGTTAAATATGCTACGTTCGAGTCGCACGCTACACGCTCACAAACTCCGCCGTAAATACACATCTCATGCGCAAGAGTCGCTGGAGCGTCTCTTACGCAACTTGCGGGTATGTGTACGCACGGGGGACCAGGTGCACGAGCAGCGTGCATGTGGGGTTAGTACAAGGGATATGTATCATGATATTTTTCGACTTTGACACTCCAGACTTACTCCTACACTGCGATCAGTTCAGTCAGTTTCGTTCCTGGTTTGACGTCACAAACACACCCAGCGTTCGGCCAGCCACTCCCCCGTTTCTCCAGACACTCCCGCGTTTTTCCCTGACACGCCTGCGTTTTTCCGCACACTCCCAGAAACGGTCAGTTTCCGCCCAGAAACACCCACTTCCTGTCAATCACACTACGATCAGCAGAACGATGAAAAAACTTAGTTACGCCGTGAGTAAAATACAAAATGTTTGTGCTAATTTACTTGGCGCAGGCACACTGCGAACATTGCGCATGCGCAGTTTGCGACTAATCGCTCCGTAGCGAAAAAAAATAACGAGCGAACAACTTGTAATGACCCCCCATGAGCACAAAATATGTTACAAAAGGATGCAACAATTGTTATTTTTTTATAGAAAAAAAATAAATAAATGCTTATTATAGATCTCCCACAAAAGCTGAAATCAGCATCGGGCTGTGATAGGCTGGACTTAGGGCTTTCTTCAGCTTCTGTTGCAATTTACACTGAATGAGGGGGGTAATTCCAAGTTTATTGCAGCAGGAATTCTGTTAGCAATTGGGCAAAACCATGTGCACTGCAGGGGAGGCAGATATAACATGTGCAGAGAGAGATAGATTTTGGGTGGGGTGTGTTCAAACTGAAATCTAAATTGCAGAGTAAAAATAAAGCAGCCAGTATTTACCCTGCACAGAAACAAAATAACCCACCCAAATCTAACTCACTCTGCACATGTTATATCTGCCTCCCCTGCAGTGCACATGGTTTTGCCCAACTGCTAAAAAATTTCCTGCTGCGATCAACTTGGAATTACCCCCGAGGTCCTTAATACGGAAGTAGGATGTAGATTTGAGAGAGCTGCACTTATCACCTCCTTATTGTGAGTATCAGCGATGGAGGGAAAGGGGTCCACTAACCCTCAGAAAACCAGGTAAGATAAATATATATGTTACTCCCAGCGCTCACTCAGAAGCTTAATAATGCCACATGCACAATTCTTGTTTGAGAGTAATATATAGTCATTTATTAAAATATCAAGCATAAATGACAATCTGTTGTTGAGGTTTGATATTTCTATTGGTTGTGTTTCCTAATACAGATATACAAAGACAATGCAGTACATTACATAAAACACTTAGGGCCTAATTCAGACCTGATCACTAGGCTGCGTTTTTTTTTGTAGAGTGTGCGATCAGGTCTAAACTGCGCATGCACAGGGCCGTCTTTTCGTATGAACTCAATGGGCTGTTGCCCAAGGGCCCCAGGAGTATAAGGGCCCTATGCTGATAGCTGAGGGTCCCCTATTTCCAGGGGTACCAGATTTTTGAAAATCGGCCCTGGGGAGCCGGAGATATCCGACTTGAAAGCAGTGGCCCCCATCCAAGCCTGTTAATTGCTCTTCCCAGCCAGATATCTCGGGCTCTGTCTGACTTAGAGTTTTTCTGATGGTATACTCCAAAATCTGTGACTCTCCCCTTTTGGTGGACACTGGCAGCTTGTCTCTATTATGTCCAGAACCAGAGATATCATCCTTCCAGCAGCTGGTCCCTGCTCAAGCTCCACACGCCTAATATGCAGTTTTATATTTTCGTTGGTGAATTGCTCTGGCTCCTGAACTCTGATCCCCAAGTCCCCAGTATCTCCTGAAAGGTGGGGCTCTCTAGTTTTTTATCCAATTCAAAGCTAAGAAATCTATTTCCAGGAACTTGAGATATCTGCAGTCAAGCAAGCTGCCCTCCCACCGGAAAATGATGAATATTAAGCCCCCTACCACCCTGGAAGTCATGTAACAGGGCTTCTTCATTCAGCCCAATGGCCCCTCTACAGTTTAGCCCCATCTGTGCAGTAAAGGAGTAATTAGCAGAAATTACTGCTCCAGTTCCTACATGCTGAGCGGAAGATAGAACACCCCCTACCGCCGCTGATAGCACCCCAAATCCCTACCTCTAAAGGATGGATAGGGGGCCCAGTGCATTGCTGTGCCCAGGGGCCTACACTGCTGTTAAGATGGCCCTGCGCATGCATATGCACCGCAATGCGCAGGCGCGTTGCACGGGTACGAAGTGGATCGCCACTCAGCGATGGGTTTGTGCAAAGAATCCATTCACATGGACGTTCGCAAAGAGATTGACAAGAAGAAGGCATTTGTGGGTGTTAACTGACAGTTTTCAGGGAGGGGTTGGAAAAATGCAGGCGGCACCAAGCGTTTGCAGGGAGGGTTACTGACGTCAATTCCGGTCCCGGACAGGCTGAAGTGTTCGCAGCTGCTGAGTAAGTCCTGGGCTACTCAGAGACTGCACACAATCTGTATGTACTGCACTGCTACACATGCGATCGCACACTTGCAAAGCAAAAATACACTCCCCTATGGGCGGCGTCTATGCGAACGCAGGACTGCAAAAATAGGATTTCTCTGACGTCCTAGTGGATGCTGGGAACTCCGTAAGGACCATGGGGAATAGCGGCTCCGCAGGAGACTGGGCACAACTAAAAGAAAGCTTTTATACTACCTGGTGTGCACTGGCTCCTCCCACTATGACCCTCCTCCAAGCCTCAGTTAGATTTCTGTGCCCGGCTGAGCTGGATGCACACTAGGGGCTCTCCTGAGCTCCTAGAAAGAAAGTTTATTTTAGTTTTTTTATTTTACAGTGAGACCTGCTGGCAACAGGCTCACTGCAGCGAGGGACTAAGGGGAGAAGAAGCGAACCTACCTGCTTGCAGCTAGCTTGGGCTTCTTAGGCTACTGGACACCATTAGCTCCAGAGGGATCGACCGCATGGAACTGGCCTTGGTGTTCGTTCCCGGAGCCGCGCCGCCGTCCCCCTTACAGAGCCAGAAGCAAGAAGAGGTCTGGAAAATCGGCGGCAGAAGACTTCGGTCTTCACCAAGGTAGCGCACAGCACTGCAGCTGTGCGCCATTGCTCCTCATGCACACTTCACACTCCGGTCACTGAGGGTGCAGGGCGCTGGGGGGGGGGGGCGCCCTGAGCAGCAATAAAAACACCTTGGCTGGCAAATATATCACAATATATAGCCCCAGAGGCTATATATGTGATAAATACCCCTGCCAGAATCCATAAAAAAGCGGGAGAAAAGTCCGCGAAAAAGGGGCGGAGCTATCTCCCTCAGCACACTGGCACCATTTTCTCTTCACAGTGCAGCTGGAAGACAGCTCCCCAGGCTCTCCCCTGTAGTTTGCAGGCTCAAAGGGTTAAAAAGAGAGGGGGGGCACTAAATTTAGGCGCAATATTGTATATACAAGCAGCTATTGGGGAAATTTCACTCAGTGATAGTGTTTATCCCTACATTATATAGCGCTCTGGTGTGTGCTGGCATACTCTCTCTCTGTCTCCCCAAAGGGCTGTGTGGGGTCCTGTCCTCAGTCAGAGCATTCCCTGTGTGTGTGCGGTGTGTCGGTACGGCTGTGTCAACACGTTTCATGAGGAGGCTTATGTGATGGCAGAGCAGATGCCGATAAATGTGATGTCGCCCCCTGTGGGGCCGACACCAGAGTGGATGGATAGGTGGAAGGTAAAACCGACAGTGTCAACTCCTTACATAAAAGGCTGGATGACGTAACAGCTATGGGACAGCCGGCTTTTCAGCCCGCGCCTGCCCAGGCGTCTCAAAGGCCATCAGGGGCTCAAAAACGCCCGCTCCCTCAGATGGCAGACACAGATGTCGACACGGAGTCTGACTCCAGTGTCGACGAGGTTGAGACATATACACAATCCACTAGGAACATCCGTTACATGATCCCGGCAATAAAAAATGTGTTACACATTTCTGACATTAACCCAATTACCACTAAAAAAGGGTTTTATGTTTGGGGAGAAAAAGCAGGCAGTGTTTTGTTCCCCCATCAAATGAGTGAATGAAGTGTGAAAAAGCGTGGGTTCCCCCGATAAGAAACTGGTAATTTCTAAAAAGTTACTGATGGCGTACCCTTTCCCGCCAGAGGATAAGTTACGCTGGGAGATATCCCCTAGGGTGGATAAGGCGCTCACACGTTTGTCAAAAAAGGTGGCACTGCCGTCTTAGGATATGGCCACTTTGAAGGTACCTGCTGATAAAAAGCAGGAGGCTATCCTGAAGTCTGTATTTACACACTCAGGTACTAGACTGAGACCTGCAGATAGTGCTGCTGCAGCGTGGTCTGTAACCCTGTCAAACAGGGATACTATTTTGCGAACATAAGACGTCGTCTTATATATGAGGGATGCACAGAGGGATATTTTGCCGGCTGGCATCCAGAATTGATGCAATGTCCATTCTGTCAGGAGGGTATTAGAGACCCGACACTGGAAAGGTGATGCTGACTTTAAAAGGCACATAGAGCCTTATAAGGGTGAGGAATTGTTTGGGGATGGTCTCTGGGACCTCGTATCCACAGCAACAGCTGGGAAGAAAAATTTTTACCTCAGGTTTCCTCACAGCCTAAGAAAGCACTGTATTATCAGGTACAGTCCTTTCGGCTTCAGAAAAGCAAGCGGGTCAAAGGCGCTTCCTTTCTGCACAGAGACGAGGGAAGAGGGAAAAAGCTGCACCAGTCAGCCAGTTCCCAGAATCAAAATTCTTCTCCCGCTTCCTCTGAGTCCACCGCATGACGCGGGGGCTCCACAGGCGTAGCCAGGTACGGTGGGGGGGCCGCCTCAAAAATTTCAGCGATCAGTGGGCTCGCTCACAGGTGGATCCCTGGATCCTTCAAGTAGTATCTCAGGGGTACAAGCTGGAATTCGAGGCGTCTCCCCCCCGCCGTTTCCTCAAATTTGCCTTGCCGACAACTCCCTCAGGCAGGGAGGCTGTGCTAGAGGCAATACACAAGCTGTATTCCCAGCAGGTGATAGTCAAGGTGCCCCTACTTCAACAAGGACGGGGTTACTATTCCACACTGTTTGTGGTACCGATACCGGACGGTTCGGTGAGACCCATTTTAAATTTGAAATCCTTGAACACATACATAAAAAAATTCAAGTTCAAGATGGAATCGCTCAGGGCGGTTATTGCAAGCCTGGAGGAGGGGGATTACATGGTATCCCTGGACATCAAGGATGCTTACCTACATGTCCCCATTTACCATCCTCACCAGGAGTACCTCAGATTTGGGGTACAGGATTGCCATTACCAATTCCAAACACTGCCGTTTGGACTGTCCACGGCACCGAGGGTCTTTACCAAGGTAATGGCAGAAATGATGATACTCCTTCAAAAAAAGGGAGTTTTAATTATCCCGTACTTGGACGATCTCCTTATAAAGGCGAGGTCCAAGGAGCAGTTGTTGGTCGGAGTAGCACTATCTCGGGAAGTGTAACAACAGCACGGATGGATTTTATGCATTCCAAAGTCACAGCTGGTTCCTACCACACGCCTACTGTTCCTGGGGATGGTTCTGGACACAGAACAGAAAAAAGTGTTTCTCCCGCAGGAGAAAGCCAAGGAGCTGTCATCTCTAGTCAGAGACCTCCTGAAACCAAAACAGGTATCAGTGCATCACTGCACACGAGTCCTGGGAAAAATGGTAGCTTCTTACGAAGCAAAATTCCATTCGGCAGGTTCCATGCAAGAACCTTTCAGTGGGACCTCTTGGACAAGTGGTCGGGATCACATCTTCAGATGCATCGGCTGATAACCCTGTCTCCAAGGACCAGGGTATCTCTACTGTGGTGGCTGCAGAGTGCTCATCTTCAAGAGGGCCGCAGATTCGGCATACAGGGCCGGGTGCTGGTAACCACGGATGCCAGCCTTCGAGGCTGGGGGGCAGTCACACAGGGAAGAAATTTCCAAGGACTTTGGTCAAGTCAGGAGTCGTCCCTACACATAAATATTCTGGAACTGAGGGCCATTTACAATGCCCTAAGTCTGGCAAGGCCTCTGCTTCAAAACCAGCAGGTACTGATCCAATCAGACAACATCACGGCAGTCGCCCTTGTAAACCGACAGGGCGGCACAAGAAGCAGGATGGCGATGGCAGAAGCCACAAGGATTCTCCGATGGGCGGAGAATCACGTCTTAGCACTGTCAGCAGTGTTCATTCCGGGAGTGGACAACTGGGAAGCAGACTTCCTCAGCAGACACGACCTACACCCGGGAGAGTGGGGACTTCATCCAGAAGTCTTCCAACTGTTGGTAAACCTTTGGGAAAGGCCACAGGTGGACATGATGGCGTCCCGCCTAAACAAAAAACTAGATATTGCGCCAGGTCAAGGGACCCTCAGGCAATAGCTGTGGACGCTCTAGTGACACCGTGGGTGTACCAGTCGGTTTATGTATTCCCTTCTCTGCCTCTCATACCAAAGGTACTGAGAATAATAAGAAAACGAGGAGTAAGAACGATACTCGTGGTTCCGGATGGGCCAAGAAGAGCTTGGTACCCAGAACTTCAAGAAATGATATCAGAGGACCCATGGCCTCTACCGCTCAGACAGGATCTGCTACAGCAGGGGCCCTGTCTGTTCCAAGACTTACCGCGGCTGCGTTTGACGGCATGGCGGTTGAATTCCGGATCCTAAAGGAAAAAGGCATTCCGGAGGAAGTCATTCCTATGCTGATAAAAGCCAGGAAAGAAGTAACCGCAAACCATTATCACCGTATTTGGCGAAAATATGTTGCGTGGTGTGAGGCCAGGAAGGCCCCAACAGAGGAATTTCAGCTGGGTCGTTTTCTGCACTTCCTACAGTCAGGAGTGACTATGGGCCTAAACTTGGGTTCCATTAAGGTCCAGATTTCGGCTCTGTCGATTTTCTTCCAGACAGAACTGGCTTCACTGCCTGGAGTTCATTTGTAAAGGGAGTGCTACATATTCAGCCCCCTTTTGTGCCTCCTGTGGCACCTTGGGATCTCAACGTGGTGTTGAGTTTCCTAAAATCACATTGGTTTGAGCCACTTAAAACTGTGGATTTGAAATATCTCACGTGGAAAGTGGTCATGTTATTGGCCTTGGCTTCGGCCAGGCGTGTGTCAGAATTGGCGGCTTTGTCATGTAAAAGCCCTTACCTGATTTTCCATATGGATAGGGCAGAATTGAGGACTCGTCCCCAGTCTCTCCCTAAGGTGGTATCAGCTTTTCACTTAAACCAACCTAGCCTGCGGCTACTAGGGACTTGGAAGATTCCAAGTTACTGGACGTAATCAGGGCCTTAAAAATTTATATTTCCAGGACGGCTGGAGTCAGGAAAACTGACTCGCTTTTTATCCTGTAGGCACCCAACAAAATAGGTGCTCCTGCTTCTAAACAGACTATTGCTCGCTGAATTTGTAGCACAATTCAGCTGGAGCATTCTGCGGCTGGATTGCCGCATCCTAAATCAGTAAAAGCCCATTCCACGAGGAAAGTGGGCTCATCTTGGGCGGCTGCCCGAGGGGTCTCGGCTTTATAACTTTGCAGAGCTGCAACTTGGTCAGGGGCAAACACGTTTGCAAAATTCTACAAATTTGATACCCTGGCTGAGGAGGACCTTGAGTTCTCTCATTCGGTGCTGCAGAGTCATCCGCACTCTCCCGCCCGTTTGGGAGCTTTGGTATAATCCCCATGGTCCTTACGGAGTTCCCAGCATCCACTAGGACGTCAAAGAAAATAAGATTTTACTCACCGGTAAATCTATTTCTCGTAGTCCGTAGTGGATGCTGGGCGCCCATCCCAAGTGCGGATTGTCTACAATACTTGTATGTAGTTATTGCCTAACTAAGGGTTATTGTTGAGCCATCTGTTGAGAGGCTCAGTTATATTTCATACTGTTAACTGGGTATAGTATCACAAGTTATACGGTGTGATTGGTGTGGCTGGTATGAGTCTTACCCGGGATTCAAAATCCTTCCTTATTGTGTCAGCTCTTCCGGGCACAGTATCCTAACTGAGGCTTGGAGGAGGGTCATAGTGGGAGGAGCCAGTGCACACCAGGTAGTCTAAAAGCTTTCTTTTAGTTGTGCCCAGTCTCCTGCGGAGCCGCTATTCCCCATGGTCCTTATGGAGTTCCCAGCATCCACTACGGACTACGAGAAATAGATTTACCGGTGAGTAAAATCTTGTTTTAAAATACCTACCGGTAAATCCTTTTCTCGTAGTCCGTAGAGGATGCTGGGGTCCATATTAGTTCCATGGGGTATAGACGGGTCCACCAGGAGCCATTGGCACTTTAAGAGTTTAATAGTGTGGGCTTGCTCCTCCCTCTATACCCCTCCTATCAGACTCAGTCTAGAAACTGTGCCCGACGAGACAACATACTTCGAGAGAAGGAATTACACAGATAGTAGCGAGATTCATACCAGCTCACACAACAGGCAAATCCGGCTAACAAGCCGGAAAACTCAGCAACAGCTGAAACAGTAAATAACGCAGAACTTACCTAGGAACCAGGCAGTACTGAACTGTAAAACCAATGCAGGAAAACAAAGCGCTGGGCGGGCGCCCAGCATCCTCTACGGACTACGAGAAAAGGATTTATCGGTAGGTAATTAAAATCCTATTTTCTCTTACGTCCTAGAGGATGCTGGGGTACATATTAGTACCATGGGGGTGTACCAAAGCTCCCAGTACGGGAGGGAGAGCGCGGAGCTCCTGCAAGACTGCTTGACCAAACCTGAGGTCATCAGAGGCCAAAGTATCGAACTTGTAAAACTTGGCAAACGTGTTCGACCCAGACCAAGTAGCTGCTCGGCAAAGTTGTACAGCCGAGACACCCCGGGCACCCGCCAAGGAAGCGCCCACTTTATAAGTAGAGTGGGCCTTTACAGATTTAGGACACGGCAATCCTGCCATAGAATATGCATGCTGGATGGTAAATCTGATCCAGCATGAAATTGACTGCTTTGAAGCAGGACACCCAATTTTCTTGGGATCATAGATGACAAACAGAGAGTTAGTTTTTCGATGACGAGCTGTCCTCTTCACATAAATCTTCAAAGCCCTCACAACATCCAAGGCCTTTAAAGCAATTGAGGAGTCAGTAGCCACTGGCACCACAATAGGTTGGTTGATATGGAAAGCCGATACAACCTTAGGCAGGAACTGTGGACGGGTCCAAAGTTCCGCCATATCTTCATGGAAGATCAGAGAGGGACTTTTACAAGATAAAGCCCCCAATTCCGACACGCGTCGGGCAGAAGCCAAGGCCAACAAAGTGACCGCCTTCCACGTGAGAAATTTGATGTCAGCCTCCATTAGGGGCTCAAACCAAGCAGATTGCAGGAACTGCAACACCACATCAAGATCCCATGGTGCTGTTGACGCCACAAAGGGAGGCTGGATGTGCAGAACCCCTTTCAAAAAGGTCTGAACCTCAGGGAGGGCAGCCAATTGTTTTTGGAAGAAGATGGACAAAGCAGAGATTTGGACCTTGATGGAGCCCAATCTCAGGCCCATATCCACACCTGTTTGTAGGAAAAGGAGAAAACGTCCAAGTTGAAACTCCACCGCAGGAAATTTCTTGGATTCACACCAAGAAACATATCTTTTCCAAATTCGATGGTAATGTTTAGACGTAACACCCTTCCTAGCCTGTATCAGGGTAGGAATAACCTCACTCGGGATACCTTTCCGAGCTAAGATCTAGCGCTCAGCCACCATGCCATCAAACGTAGCCGTGGTAAGTCTTGATAGGCGAACGGCCCCTGCAGTAGCAGATCCTCCCGAATAGGTAAGGGCCTTGGATCCTCCAACAGAAGATCCAGCAGATCTGCGTACCAAGCCCTCCTTGGCCAATCCAGAGCAATGAGGATTACCAGAACCTTTGTTCTTCTTACCAGTTGAAGAACTTTTGGTATCAGAGGAAGTGGAGGGAACACATACACTGACGTGAACACCCACGGTGTTACCAGTGCGTCCACCGCCACTGCCTATGGGTCTCTCGACCTGGAGAGTACCTCTGTAGCTTCTTGTTGAGGCGGGAGGCCATCATGTCTATGTGAGGAACCCCCCACCAACCGGTTACCTCCTTGAACATCTCCGGATGGAGGCCCCACTCACTGCGATGGAGATCGTGTCTGCTGAGGAAGTCTGCTTCGCAGTTGTATACTCCCGGAATGAAGATTGCTGACTTCGCCACCGCATGCCTTTCTGCTCAGAGGAGGATTCTTGACACCTCTGAAATGGCAGCCCTGCTCTTCGTTCCGCCTTGTCGGTTTATATAGGCCACTGTGGTCACGTTGTCTGACTGCACCTGAACAGCCCAATCCTGTAGAACGTGTGCTGCTTGCAGAAGGCTGTTGTACATGGCTCTTAGCTCCAGAATGTTTATCGGGAGAAGGGATTCTTGATCCGACCACTTTCCTTGAAAGGTTTCCTCCTGAGCGACTGCTCCCCAACCTTATAGACTTGCATCTGTGGTTAGAAGGATCCAGTCCTGAACTCTGAACCTTTGGCCTTCCAGAAGGTGTGGTAGTTGTAGCCACCAGAGGAGCGAAATCTTGGCTTTCGGTGACAGACGTATCCTCTGGTGCATTGAAGAGCCTCGTAGGAGGCAACCATCTTCCCCAGAAGGCGGATGCACTGATGAACCAAGACCCGGGTAGGTTTTAAGACATCCCGAACCAGTGATTGAATCACCAATGCTTTCTCCACCAGCAGAAACACCCTCTGCACTTCCGTGTCTAGGATCATCCCCAGGAAAGACAGCCTCCTTGTCGGCTCCAGATGAGACTTCGGAAGGTTCAGGATCCAACCGTGCTCCTTGAGCAGATGTGTCATGAGAGCAGTGGATCGCAACAACTTCTCCCTGGACGACGCCTTGATCAGGAGATCGTCCAGATATTGAATTATGTTCACCGCTTTATTGCGCAGGAGAACCATCATCTCCGCCATCACCTTGGTGAAGACCCTCGGTGCTGTGGAGAGGCCAAACGGCAGCGCCTGAAACTGATAGTGATCGTCCAACAGTGCAAACCTGAGATATGCCTGATGCAGAGACCAGATGGGAACGTGGAGGTACGCATCCTTGATGTCCAGGGACACCAGGAACTCCCCCTCCGTCAGACCTGAGATGACAGCTCTCAGAGACTCCATCTTTAATTTGAACTACCTGAGGAAGGGGTTCAAAGATTTTAAGTTCAGAATCAGCTGTACCGAACCATCCGGCTTCGGTACCACGAAAAGGTTCAAATAGTAACCTTTGTTCCACTGATGAGGTGGAACTGAAATAATGACCCTGGACACCACCAATTTTCGGATAGCCTCCAGAAGAATTGTTCTGTCTGCCAGCGGAGCTGGCAAGCCTGATTTGAAAAAACGGTGAGGTGGGAGAGTTTGAAACTCCAACCTGTACCCCCTGGACTCTATATCCAGTACCCAAGGGTCCAGGCCAGATGACACCCAGACGTGGCTGAAATGTCGGAGTCTTGCCCCCACCTGACCTTCCTCCATGCCTAGCTGTTCACCGTCATGCGGAGGACTTTGGGGTATCAGAAGCAGGCTTCTGGCTTTGGGAGCCAGCGGGAGCAGGCTTCTTTCCTTTAGCACGACCACCTCTGAAGAAGGTGTTCGAAGGCTTGTTCTTTCTAGGCCCCGCGGGCCGAAAGGGCTGTGTCGTGGTTGGCGTAAAAGGCTTCTTCGTAGCCGGTGCAGCTGAGGGGAGAAAAGTAGACTTACCCGCGTTAGCCGCGGCAATCCAGGCATCCAGCGCCTCCCCAAAGAGAGCCTGACCGGTATATGGAAGGCCCTCCACACTCTTCCTGGATTCTGCGTCCGCAGACCATTGTCACAGCCAGAGACCCCTGCGAGCCGAGACGGACATGGAGGAGATCCCTGCAGCCATGGAACCCAGGTCCATGCTCAGTTCTAGCAAGCAACCCTATCTGAAATCTGAGAAATAGTACCCCTAAGAGAGACTAACCATTCCGGCTCTCTAGCTGGGATCTGCGCTACCACAGTGCAATCCTGATTACATGGGATGGGATCTTCCTGGGAAGATAAATCCTCTGCAGCATATGAAACAGAGTCTCTAGACATGTTTGCAAAATGCAAATACACACCAATCACCCCACATACACACAGGGTACTGGGCAGACAGAGTTTTCCACCCCAAGAATGGCAGAGAGACACAGAGATTGGAGCCAACCCACACACAGCACTATTATAGGTATAGAGAAACCCTAAACCAGCGCTGACTGTGTCCCTTACTAGGTGACACAGTCTTTACACAGCCTCCCCTCCCTTCTACAACCCCCTGGTACCGTACAGATAGCTGGAGTTGCTCTGGAGGGACCTGTTCTTCCACTGGCAGTGAGCTGCAGGCAGGAAAATGGCGCTATACGCTGCTGGGTCCGCTCTGAGGAGAAGCTCCGCCCTGTCAAAGTCAGAAAAATATCACGCTGCACATTGCCATATATGCACCTCATGCGTGTGCCCGCTGCACGTGCATGAGCCCTCCCGTGCGTGCGTATACTCGCGGTCGCGTGCACTCGCGGACGCGCGGTATGCGCATTTACGGTAGAGTTTGTGTTCGTCTAGCGGGCGACTCAATCGTAACATATTTTAGTCATATAATGTATTTTGTAGATTATGGTCCCTTTGATAGAATCTGAAAGTTCAGTTAATATAGCATGTTCGGGGACAGAGAGATCCCTCTTTGTTTGATACAAAGGGTCAGACAGGGGTTACACAGTGGTGTTTAGTATCCATCGGAAGAGAATATAATTAGCAATATTCCGGTGTTGGTTTGAAGCGGATTACTCGCTCGTGCGTATAGTTATGGACATAAGAAGTTTATGGACATTTACTATATTTGCACTTTATTACCCATGCGGCGGGAAACCCAGTTTCCCTCCCACCTGAGCAGTTTGAAATAGTCACAGCCCACCTGTATGAACCAACCTATGACCTTTTGTTATAATGCAGAGACGAATTCCTGTGTCCAATGAACAATAAGAATGTAGGGACCATTGTACTGTACTGTGTGTAAGTGTATATAAAGACAAGCTGACCTGGGCCAGCTCACTACTCTCTTCTCAACGGTTCTCATCACTGATAATCGGGAGCTGGATATCCAGGAAGGCGCATGCGATTGTTCCCCTTGTGCGTAAGTTCTCTGCAACCATATTTATCTCCTATTTTGTTGTAAGCCATTCTCTCTCTCCTTCCCCCTTTTAAATGTAATTGTGTCTTTGTTGTATTTTAACGTGTAGTAACTCGGTTAGGTATTTTATGTTAGTTTGGTAGTGTATAACTTGTATTGTGTATTCTTTTGCGATTGAACGTTCATTCATTTCCTTAAAAGGTGTTAGACCCTTAAACCGGTATTTGAGTGTTTATTATATTACTAAAGGGTTCTCAGAGCGTAAGAATCGCTCATACAGCTTTTAAACTAACAAGGTTACACTGTGTTGCATTTACACCTTATCACTGCACAAAGGTTTACAATTGAAGTACATTGTTTATGATATTGTTACAAAGGTTTAACTCTGTGAGCGTCAGCGCCGCTCGTGATCTCCTCGTGGTCTCGAGCGTCCGCTACGCTGCTAGCGTATCATTCCGTTAGTCGGCAGCCTATAGCGTGCTTGCCTTTACGCTTTAAGCCGTGAGCGAACGTGACGCTCGTGCGTCTCGTCCACGGCTAAGCGTTTGTACGCTACGTGCGTACTCTTACGGTATTCCATACGCCAATTGCGTACCGTGTTCATTAACCTTTTAGAGTGTTTAATATAGGATATATATTAGGCTTTTACAGCCCCCTTAATGGCACTGTCTTCCCGCACTTCAGAGATTATACTGGCCTGAGGATTTTGTGCTGGCTGAGATCCGCAGACCCCGACAGGCTGAATTTGGTCAGTGTAGGGTCAGGTGCTGGCTCAGGGCGCCCCTCACAGCGCCGCACCGAAGTACCGCTGAGCTGTCCGGGAGCGCAGTTAATACTGCACTCCTACCCTTAAGCCACCATCTTCACACTGACCCCCCGCTTGTGGGGGGGGGGCAGTGACTCACTCACCACACTTCAGCACTGCAAGGGGGTGGCGGCTGGCTGCTGGGGCGAGCGTTCCCCTGTGGCGAGGCGCGATCTGTCCCCTCTGGAGCTCAATGTCCAGTCAGCGGAGACCGTGGCTCAGACCCCGCAGGGCCGACACTGCTCCTCCCCCCTCAGTCCCTCGTTGCAGGCAGGCTGTTGCCAACAGCCTCCTGTAAAAAAAATAAACTCTAAAATAAACTTTTACTAAGGAAGCTCTGTAGAGCTCCCCTAGCTGTCACCGGCTCCTCCGGGCACGTTTTCTAAACTGAGTCTGGTAGGAGGGGCATAGAATCTAACTCTCTCTGCAAATGTTATATCTGCCACACCTGCAGTGCAAATGGTTTTGCCCAACTGCTAACAAATTTGCTGCTGCGATCAACGCGGAAATTACCCCCTAAGTCAAGAACAGATTCCTTACTGGGGTTTTCATGTAATTTGGCTACTGCAGACAATATTTAAAGGGAGTTAACCATTTTGAACCACACATTCTTCATAGTTCCTCCCAAATTGAGTAAGGTTATTCCTGCCATTAGAGCCCTCCCTGACTCTTCGTGTGGCTCTCAGGGCTGAATGAGCCCCTCTGTAAGGGCTATGGAATCATTGGGGACAACTGGCAGTACAGTACTTTAATATTCCCTTCACATAGCAAGTAAAGCAACAAGATGGCTTTTCGATACAGGTGCTGGGGGGTGGTTGCATGTTGGAGAACCCATATATATTATTGGGCAAATGGATTAGTTAGGGAGAATTAGTGGACACAGATGGGCAGGTAGTCAACAAATTAAGATTCACGAAACTGGTCCTTCATTGCCACACAGGTGACCTCAAACGAGTGGGATGAAGGGTACAAAATTTGATGATTCTGGGCTTCGTTCAGCCCTGTTAAAGAATCTCCTCATTTAATAACCTCCAACAAAATATCAGCTCTTGTCCACTGAGAGAGGTGGTTCCCCGTGTTGGTTGAATCCGCAGCTTGCGCAGTGTGCGGGCGCCTTCCAATCTATAAATCTAGTTTCTACTTTGCTTTATTAACTGAAAAAGCTCGGCATCATACAGAAAACAATTATCTTACACGTTGTAAAGGAAAGTGGATGTTGATTGGAGTGCTAATTTCAAAGTCAATATTAGTTCTTGCCACAAATGTTAGTAATTCCTCTAATTACGAAGGAACTGGTACAAATGCACTGGCAGCCGGGCACCTGTCCTATTAGACAAGTCGCAGCCTGCAATACCATTTAGCACTAATGGCTGTGTGCAAATATATTTTAGGTTCATCCCGCAGATTCTAGTCTTCATCTTCTCTCACATTATACAAACAGAACACAATCTGACAAGGCAAATGTGAGTGTTATTGCTCTGTTCACACCTAACACCTACCATTGACATAGAAAGGAGAGGTGACTTACTGTCTTGAGTCTACTGCTCTTTAGGGGTTACTGGATCACTCCATCGGCTTGTGCCACATCCGTTACTGGTTATTCTAACTATGGTGGTCTCAACTACCTAACACCCAATGATGAGTACTTTGATACATCAGGACACTTAGATGTGTACCAATTATATGGTTACACATCTATAATATATCTTAGATTGCAACAGAGGGACCATGATACACATGATGCATTTAGCCAATGCCTGTCAGACCTTAGCATTGTCCTTCCTGTTTTTGGGTCATCAGACATTTGTTAGGGGCACCATGGGTATTCTGATGACATTCACCAGCAGAGGCCTTTAGTACGATCATTATTTTCAAACACTTTCATTCTGTGTGTCACAGTTATCAGAGTGAAAAATAGATTCAGCACAGGGTATAGGAGGGGAAAGGGGGGAGGGGTTACAAATGCAAAACTTATAGTACAATGAGCCAACACAGTTGTTTCCTAAGCATCATTCATATCATAGAAATATATGGTATGTGCTGATCCTACCCTGGTGTACTTTGTACAATCCTTTATGTAGTAAACATACAGCTTTGCATTTAAGGACATTGAATCATACGTCTCACCTGGGGCAGATGTACTAAGCCTTAAGTTGGAGAGTGATAAAGTAGAGGTAGATAAAGTGCCAGCCAATCGGCTCCTAACTGCCATGTTACAGGCTGTGTTTGAAAAATGACAGGAGCTGGTTGGTTGCTACTTTATCACTCTCCATGGCTTAAGAAATCTGCTATGGGGAAAATACACAGGAAAGCAAAACACAGCCCCATTGCCCTAAACCCTTATAATAAAGATATTAGTAAAAATAAATAACTGTAATACAGGGCCTTTTTCAGGTTTGTTAGCAAACCAAAAAAGTTAGCAATTGGGCAAAACCATGGCCCTCATTCCGAGTTGTTCGCTCGCAAGCTGCTTTTAGCAGCGTTACACACGCTAAGCCGCCGCCTACTGGGAATGAATCTTAGCTTATCAAAATTGCGAACGAAAGATTAGCAGAATTGCGAATAGACACTTCTTAGCAGTTTCTGAGTAGCTCCAGACTTACTCGGCATCTGCGATCAGTTCAGTGCTTGTCGTTCCTGGTTTGACGTCACAAACACACCCAGCGTTCACCCAGACACTCCTCCGTTTCTCCAGCCACTCCCGCGTTTTTCCCTGAAACGGTAGCGTTTTTTCGCACACACCCATAAAACAGCCTGTTTCCGCCCAGAAACACCCACTTCCTGTCAATCACATTACGATCACCAGAACGAAGAAAAAACCTCGTAATGCCGTGAGTAAAATACCTAACTGCATAGCAAATTTACTTGGCGCAGTCGCACTGCGGACATTGCGCATGCGCATTAGCGACTAATCGCTCCGTTGCGAAAGAAAAATAACGAGCGAACAACTCGGAATGACCACCCATGTGCACTGCAGGTGGGGCAGATGTAACATGTGCAGAGAGAGTTAGATTTGGGTGGGGTGTGTTCAAACTGAAATCTAAATTGCAGTGTAGAAATTAAGCAGCCAGTATTTACCATGCACAGAAACAATATAACCCACCCACATCTAACTCTCTGCACATGTTACATGCCCACACTGCAGTGCAGCACGGTTTTGTCCAATTGCTAACTTTTTTGGTTTGCTTACATACCCGAATAACCCCTACAATCTGCAGAGCTGTCTAAAATGGTGTCAGTCACCTACACCCACAACCAATGCAGGATTAAGACCCCATTGGGCCCTTAGTTTGGCCTCATTCTCTTCCCCATTTAGCCAAGAAAAACAAGCAAATACTGTATAATAATAGTTTAGGGTAATCCAGGCACACGGCACTAGGTGTGAAACATAGGTTGCATGATGGATGCTCCAGCAAGGACAGCACAACAATGCATGGAACGGCTCAGTGTCTTCCGTCTCAGAATCTAAGAAAGAATCAGATAATATATTGGAGATGAAAACGTACACCAGCGATCTTCCTGCTAAATCTGACTTGCAAAAGTTATACCAGCAAACGTCAAGCACTTTTAGGAATGAGTTTGCCGAACTCTTTGACAGCTCTCAGAATGCACCAGTGTATTAGAGGAACATAAAGATAAGATTACTCCTCGTTCTCAATGCCCTGCAGCGTAGAGTGCATTACCAAGCTGCTGAAATATAGGAATTGAAAAGTCACTTAGATGACTTAGAAAATAGATTCATGAGAAATAATCTAAGAGTACGGTTCAATCTAGAACAGTCGCTCCTGTCCACATTTCAACAGCACTATCACATTTGTTTAAGAACACAGCCGGAGACGCAGAGGCCGGTGTTGTCACTGAAAGAGCTTGCTGCTTGTTACAGCCCAGAGGGGCTCCTGCAGAGAGGGATATAATGTGCTGTGTCCAAAGGAAAATTACTGAAAAAGGGGGCACAGTTCAAAGTAATGCATGATGACCAAACGACTGAAAGATCTTTTGTGAATGAGCTAAAGTACTGTAAATAAGCGCAGATAATTAAAGTGACTCAATTCAGAGAAAGATATATACCTTACAAGCGTCCAGCTTTGTAGCCCCCAAACAAAGATCCTATGAACAGCTGAAGACAAGAGAGCTTTCTT
This sequence comes from Pseudophryne corroboree, assembly GCF_028390025.1. Classification (NCBI taxonomy): domain Eukaryota; kingdom Metazoa; phylum Chordata; class Amphibia; order Anura; family Myobatrachidae; genus Pseudophryne; species Pseudophryne corroboree. Next base: position 466,266,057 of record NC_086451.1, on the reverse strand, counting down.
GGAGAGATCTGGCCTGGAGAATTTCCACATCCGTGTTCCGGAAATAATGAATTCTTGTAACACAGGGGCAGATGTATTAAGCCTGGAGAAAGCATAAGGAAGTGATAAAGCAGTGATAAGTGCAAGGTGATAAACGCACCAGCCAGTCAGCTCCTAACTGTCAATTTGCATATTGGAGCTGATTGGCTGGTGCGTTTATCACCTTGCATTTATCACTGGCTTATCACTTCCTTATGCCTTCTCCAGGTTAATACATCTGCACCTCAATTTTCAGAGCTTTGAATGAATAAGCGTTACCTACATAATGTTGTATTTCTAAAAAAAAAAGTGCCATTTTCCCTTGGCTCCATGGCAGCTCTCCGCAAAGTGCCCCTCGACATAGTATTTACTCCAACTGCGCATAAAGTTGTGGGTGAGCTTAGGTACTGTAAAATGTTTCCTTGTCCATTGTCTACATTATTTTATCCATTTCCTCACAGAATCTATTATATTATGTACAGATGGTACTCTTCTCACTTTGATGGTCTTTGCTGGGATGTAATTACCATGTCAACATTGAAAATGATACCAGTATGTCAATAGTTATGATTTCAACACTGTTGAATCGTCAACATGTGAAATGCCGACATTCCGCAGAATGCCAATATTAAGGGCTAGCATCAGGGCCGGCAACAGGGGGGGTGTCAAAGGGGACACCTGTACCGGGCCCCAAGAATCAGAGGGGCCCCAAGGATACGACAATTAGTGCCCAGCAGGGATGTGAGCCGTCTTGTACAAATAGGGCAGCGATCTGTCGGCAGTGTAGCTGCAGTCTCAGAGTGACAGGAGCCTCTCACACAGTGACTGTGCGGTGCAAGTGTAGAGCCAGCCTCTGATGGTGGAGAGTGAGGGCTGCATAGTACCTGTTGTGTGGTGTGAGGGCCTAGATACTGGGGAGTGCAGCGCAGGGGAGTCTCTCCCCAGGGTAAGAGTAGATTGGTGAGGGGATACAAGTCTTTGGGATGGGGAAGCTAGGAATACAGCATGGAGTCATTGGGGAGAGACTGAGAGGGCCCCAGACCTGGTTAGCATACTCATCACCAGCAGAGGCTGCAGTGGGCTGCAGTGTAGTGAAAAATTCAAATAGGGGAGCCGCACCAACTGTCATTCCAAACTGACTCACTGGCAGTTGGTGTGGGCCCCTATTTGAATTTTGGATTGCGCTGCAGTCCCACCTCTGGGGCTGCCACTGCTCATCACTGGAACCTGCTAGATCAGATGACACCACTGGAACTCTCCATCACCTGACGCTCTCAGAGTCGAATGGAAGTAAGTGATCACCGCACCACCGGGAGGGAACCACTGTTTTGCCGACATTCTAGTCATGTTGACATTTCATCCATGTTGAAGGAGGGTGGAGGGGGAGGGGGTATATTAGATTGTGCATACCTCCCAACATGACCCATTCTGGGAGAGACAAAATGCTCTCTACCTGGGCTTCCCTCATTTCATTGATAAAAAAAGGTATTTCAACAAAAATGATTACAATCATAATTAAGAGGGAAGTCCAGGTAGAGAGCATTTTGTCTCTCATGGAATGGGAGGTATGGATTGTATATATTAACTATAAACCAATGGTGTATATAAGGTTTAAACTAATAGTTTAATAAGGCCTGGGTAATGTTTATATCTCCACCTAATAGAGATACAACTATTTTATAATGTTTTCCTCTAGTGGAACAAAGACAACTTAAACAACCTTAAAATACACATAGAAAAATAAAATCTATAATTTATCTTGCTAAAATGCAGCAGCAGCAGCCTCTGTGCTACTTACACACTGGGACAGGACCAGTGGCGTAACTACTGCCCCCGCAGCCCTCGCAGTGGCTTGGGGGCGCAGGGCTGCGGGGGTGCCGCCACTGATTTAGCGCAGATTGACATGCGGACGAGTGTCCGCATGTCAATCTGCGGTCTCCTTCCCTCTGCTGCTGTAAGGAGGGACACTGAGGGCACAGCGCGCGCCTCTCCTGTGTCCCTCCTGCATCTCCGGCGGGTCTATTGAATGAAGTGCCGTTCGAGAGCTCTGATTGGCTCACAAACCGGCACTTCCTTTAACAGACCCGCCGGAGACGCAGGAGTGACACAGGAGAGGCGTGCGCTGTGCCCTCCATGTCCCTTTTTCACAAAACAGCGGGGGAGCACCGGGGGAGCATATGCGGCACAGGAGGAGGGGGGCTTATGTGGCACTGAGGGGGCATATGTGGCACTGGGGGGGGGTATATATGTACCTGGCACATGGGGGGCTGTATTTGGCACTGGGGGCATGTGAGTACCTGGCACTGTGGGGGAATATCTGGCACTGGGGGCATATGTGGCACTGGGGGGGGGGTATATGTGTACCTGGCACATGGGGGGGAAGGGGGCTGTATTTGGCACTGGGGGCATGTGAGTACCTGGCACTGTGGGGGAATAACTGGCACTGGGGGCATATGTGGCACTGGGGGGGGGTATATGTGTACCTGGCACATGGGGGGGAAGGGGGCTGTATTTGGCACTGGGGGCATGTGAGTACCTGGCACTGTGGGGAAATATCTGGCACTGGGGGCATATGTGGCACTGGAGGGTATATGTGTACCTGGCACATGGTGGGGCTATATTTGGCACTGGGGGCATGTGAGTACCTGGCACTGTGGGGGAATATCTGGCACTGGGGGCATATGTGGCACTGGGAGAGCACAGCCCTAGCAACAAGCACTACCCCCTAACAATGAGCATGACACCCAGTGCATGAAACCCCTGGCAACGAGCATGACACCCAGTGCATGAAACCCCTGGCAACGAGCATGACACCTTGAGCATGAAAACCCCTGGTACCGTACATGGAACCAAGAGCATGAAACCCCTGGCAACGAGCAGGTAATTTAAAAGTAATTAGAAGCCTTACTGTAGGACTTAATGTGTAATGGGCATTACGGTGTGTGGCATAATGTATCACGGACATTGCGGTGTGTGTCATGTGTCACAGGCATTACGGTGTGTGGTATACTATATTACGGGCATTGTGGTATGTGGTATAATGTCTCAGGGGCATTGCAGTGTGGCATAATGTATAACGGACATTGCGGTGTGTGGCATAGGGTATAACGGGCATTGCGGTATGTGTCACAGGCATTACGGTGTGTGGTATACTATATCACGGGCATTGTGGTATGTGGTATAATGTCTCAGGGTCATTGCGGTGTGTGTCATAATGTGTCACAGGCATTGTATGTGCTATAATGTATCAGGGGCATTGCAGTGTGTAGCATAATGTATAATGGGCATTGCGATTCCTGTCATAATGTGTCACAGGCATTACGGTGTGTGGCATAATGTGTCGGAGGCATTACGGTGTGTGCATTATTGTGTGTGGCATAATGTCTAAGGGCCATTGCGGTATGTGGCATAATGTATACTGGGCATTACTATAAGGAGGAAAAATGACAAATAAAGTAAGGGGCATGAATCAGGATTATTTTTCTTTCCTGTGGTGGGTAACGTCTGGGCGTGCAGGTTGCAAAACTGGGGTAAAAGGTAGTCTTTTCCTGCAATAACACGCCCCTTTATGTGAAGCCACGCCCATTTTTGATGAAGCCACGCCTTTTTTGCAGCGTGCACGTCTTCGGCGCGCGCATATTTGTCCCTTTACTAGTGCCAATTATGGGGGATGGGAGATGGGGCATGGGGGGGCGAAGAATTTTTTGGCTTGGGGGAGAAAAATTTCTAGTTACGCCACTGGACAGGACTCAGGAGGATGCTCTGTGTGTGTCTCTCTCTAGATGTAAACCCTCTCATTAGATAACAGGTTACACAGGACCCTGACACCCAGGTGGGAGGAGGAGAAGCTGTGATCCCTGGGTCACTTACAGCTCTCTCCCCTCTGCTATCTCTCCTCTGGTCAAGAAGCTCCATCGGTATCTCATGAAACCTGATACTCCTGTGTCTCTGCCTGCAATGCATACTGCCCTGCTCACATCCTGGCAGCCTGGTTCTGCTGCTGCACAAGAGGGAGAGCTAGTGATGTCAGTGTGCTCTGGCTGGGGGGCCCCTTGACAGAGGGGGGCCTGGGGTACAGTATGCCCTACATCCCCCCCTTAATTTGGCTATGGCCATGTCAAGACAATGAATGTCAACATTATGAATGTCAACAACACATACCGGTTCTGTTTTAAAGGTTTATTTAATATATTCAAATTGATACAATTTTTATACAATTACACAAATGATCAAAATAGCATCACAAACTGTAAGAAATCTCAACAACCCCCCCAAAAAATGGTTCCCAATATTGTATAATATACTCATACATAAATATTATCTGGAGATGTGAAAGATTTCAGCCACAAGGGGAGATTTCTCAAAGCTTGGAGAGAGATAACGTACCAGCCAATCAGCTGCTGATATTTTTCAAACACAACCTACAACATGGCAGTTAGAAGCTGATTGGCTTGTACTTTATCTCTCTCCAAGCGGCGAAAAATCTCTCCCAAAATCACTGATACAGTATCATTCATCATGTTAAAAAAACATAATTTTTAATTTAAGCTTAAATGTATTTCATTTACTTTAATGGGAGATTCTTCTTTTTATAAGGAACATATATATACACACAATAATGTCCTTACACTGTACTCTACCCCAAAAGCTAAATTCTCTGTCAATGGCGCCTCCTCCCAGTCCTTTTCAATAAGAAATAAAAGTCAGGGAACCCTATTACATTTTATTTTTAATTACGGAAACGTTTGCACATTTTCCTTCAAGCCAAGACATTGAAGGTGCTGAAAATGGCAACGTTATGTATCACCCGGCCACTTATACTGCTGATTTATCATTGACCGTCTCCAACACATTATCTTCTCTGCCATCTCTTTTGAAAAAGTGTCAATTCTTTTGGTAAATTGGCTAAATTCTAATACATTTTTGCAAACTCAGAGGCATTGAATATCGCAGTGCCTCCTGAGGACCTAGCCAAGTTTGCTTGACATTACCCACGTAAATGGAATCCTTCCAAAGCAAAATGTTTAGGTATATTTCTAACTAAAAATGCAACTGACTTATATAAGTGTAACTTTATATCCCTTTCTTGGTAATTTACGGAAGTGGTCTACAAAAATCATTCTCGTGGTTTGGCAGAGTAAGTACTCTATAAATGATAGTGTTGACTGAAATATTATACTTAATATAAACACTACTTATTTTACTTCCCAAAACTTTCTTTTTTTTTTAACTAAGACAAATTGATATTCACTAAATTTATCTTGGCACAACAAAACACCACATCAAAAGCACTCTCTTCTAATCCAGCCCACAAGTAGGAATATATTTACCTTGTGTACCTTCTTATTATAAAACCGGTTTTAAGGTCTTTTTACAGAGTCTTGCAAGAGAATCGTAGACATCTGGAGACAGTGTACAAATCTATACACAAACCCCTCTTGTGCTTCTCTATTTTCCGCCAATATTTCAAACATGTGATAAAGTGATACCTTTGGAAGTTTCCTAGACTCAGGGCGGTATCCAATTAGCTCCAATCCCTTTTTCGGATGAGAAAAAAGATTAATAACCGATGGTCATTATTGCAGTATCCTATTACTGACCATTTTCATCAGCCGAAAACGGACCCACGATCATGCGATAAAACTTGGGATCGGGGCTAAGTATCTTTAAACCAATTGTTACAAAATTTTGGAAATTAATCATTATCTTATGGAAATGTCGTATAGTATGAATTACTTTAAACTATGGATGGCCGAAATTCCCATCTCCTGCCTTTTTGCTCATATAAATATACAAATTCTTCAATCAAACAGTAAATGATAGTCCCTCCCCCTTCCCAACATCCTTCCTCCCCCCACTGAGGTCTCTTGATTGGAGAGACAGTTTTAATTTTCTCCTGAGGCATCATCACTAATATTTAGATTGGGTTGCCCTCACTTGCTCCAAGAAATTCTAATGAATCTGGGTTCAAAGTGATTTCAAGATGGTATAAAACTTACATAGTTCTAAATAAATTTATAGAATATTAGAAAATGGTTTTGTATATTCAATAAGATCATAGGTGAACAGTTACCCCTGCTGAAATGAATAGGGATAGGTCATCTAATGAGTGGAAAAAATAAGTGAGGTAAATATCTGTTTCACAGTCTAATCCAGAGGTTCTCAAAGGTTGTCCTCAAGGTCCAGTGGTCCAGGTTGTATGTATATCCGTGCTTTGCCACAGGTGATTTAGTTAGCACCTCAGTCAATTTGATATAACCATCTGTGCTGAGCAATGGATATACTTTAAACCTGGACTGTTGGGGTGCCTTGAAAACCACATTTGAGAACCTCTGGTCTGTTTATTGCCTTCCACATTAACAGTATAAGTTGGTGACATCAAATATATCACATGATCCAAGAGCTGACACTTTTTTTGCTGCAATTCTTTGGTTATTCTTCCTACTTTCAGCTGCCTCTACACTGCAGCTTCCACAGTAGCAATGGGGGTCATTCCGAGTTGTTCGCTCGCAAGCTGCTTTTAGCAGATTTACTCACGCTAAGCCGCCGCCTACTGGGAGTGAATCTTAGCTTCTTAAAATTGCGAACGACGTATTCGCAATATTGCGATTACACCTCTCTTAGCAGTTTCTGAGTAGCTCCAGACTTACTCGGCATCTGCGATCAGTTCAGTGCTTGTCGTTCCTGGTTTGACGTCACAAACACACCCAGCGTTCGCCCAGACACTCCTCCGTTTCTCCGGCCACTCCCACGTTTTTCCCAGAAACGGTAGCGTTTTTTCACACACTCCCATAAAACGGTCAGTTTCCGCCCAGAAACACCCACTTCCTGTCAATCACATTACGATCACCAGAACGATGAAAAAGCCGTGAGTAAAATTCCTAACTGCATAGCAAATTTACTTGGCGCAGTCGCAGTGCGAACATTGCGCATGCGCACTAAGCGGAAAAACGCTGCGATGTGAAGAATTTTACCGAGCGAACAACTCGGAATGACCCCCAATGTGTATTGGTAAATACATGACAATAAATGTGATCTTCATGATAAGATTAGATGTCCCTGATACACACTGCTCAGAAGTAAGATCTAGAACTTACACTACACTTATGATATTATGTCATGCTACAATCCTATTTGTGTATTTCTCAGTGTATTTACAACTGTTTTTTTTTTCTAATGAAGGGTTTTAACATTTAATTAACAACTCCTACCCAAAGACATGGGAGTGGGGTGGGGTGGGGTGGGGGTGATTGGATGTTCAAGGAAGGAACACATAAACCAATGTAATTTAAACAAGATAACTGTTTAAATATAATGCAGGAAATAAACACATCGTCCACCATGACCTCTTCCACCAGGTAGAAAATGCGTTGCTACAGGAAATCCCTCTTCAGTTGTGATTGCAGTCACCTAATTGCAAACACCTTCCTCATCAATTAAACAGTTTGACATAGGTGACAGCAATCATAGAGGAATAAATAAATAAAGAGGAGGAGCAGAGATTGTTGTACTTCGCGGAAGAAGTTATGTTGGAGAATATACATCCCCTCCCCCTTTGCTCTAATTACTTTTTAATTTGGACATACTGTAGATGAGGGTCAAACAAGATGTTTACTAGGATAAAACAATAGTACAGTAGTTGGCATGACTTTGACATAATGGGGGATATTCAATTGTTTGAAAAGTCAGTTGGGTGTCTGTTTTTTCCTATTTAAACGACAGGAAAAAACAGACACCCAACTGACTTTTCAAACAATTGAAATCCCCCCAATGATTTCAAATTTGATAATATACTCATTTTAATGATGGACCACTGTAGAACCTTAGAGATCTCCTAGTAGAGTAGGACCAATCACAGCTGGATTACTAGAAGGCGGCACTCACCTGTAGAAGGTTGCCACTGTGTCTTCCTTGAAAGAGACTGCTGCCCTTAAAGGCATCCTGGAATAGGAAGTTGACAGTGGTGACGCCCATTATACTGTAATATCCACTACACACTCCTCTCACTGAAAATGTAAGGTTGCACAATTCAGGCTGGGCAATGGATCAGACCCAGTTGCTTAGAAGGCAAATCTGGGAAAATGGTATGCAACTTTATAACCTGGGTGCAGGCCCCACCTAAGCCTCTGGGCCCCATAGCAATGGCACTCCTTGAACCCACTATAGTTACGCCCATGTCTTTTGGATCCATTGGCATGATACCGGCAGGATATTGCTGTCGGGATTGTGACCACCGGGATCCAGACCGCTGAGATCTTGACTACGTCCCATCAAAACAAATCCAGTGTCTCATCACTTGTTTATCTAAGTTCTTTGTGAAGTCACTCACTTTGCAAATGAAACGCAAAATTGAGCTTACCAAAGAACAGGTTGAGCATATCACTTTTTTTTTTAAATGGCCTGATTGTGCAACCACATCACCTGCAGGAAACACATTCAATTTTCTGCTGCGGGGTACACTGGGCTCCACAGGGAATGACATTGGGGTGTAGAGTAGGATTTTGATCCGAGGCACCAACAGGCTCAAAGCTTTGACCTTCTTCCCAAGATGCATAGCGCCGCCTCCTCAATAACCCCGCCTCCGTGCACAGGAGCTCAGTTTTTGTAGTTGGTGCCATGCAGTAAGTAGGCGTACAACAGGTGGGCTGCTACAGCAACCCTGAGAAGTGCTTTTTAAGCAAAGATAGAAAACTTCAAGGGCTGCGGCAGTGATAGATGTCAGTCTGACATCTCCTGCTGCAGCTCCATCACCTCCCCCAGCGGCGCTGTATACTCACGCGCCCTGTTGCCGGGTACTTACAGCAGAGGCTTTCGGTTTGCTCACAGTTAGTCACACACTCACCGAAGTTCTCCTGGATTGCATGGCCTAACTCAGGGAGGAGGTAAGTGGGTCCCCTAGGCGGGTCATGCTGAAATCGCGATCCGGCGCGGCCGGTGGGAGGCGGGCCGCACGTGCTGGCGCGGACACCGCAGTCGAGCAGGGACTCCACTAAACCACCAGGGCAAGGGCACAGGTCGGTTTTTACCTCATAAAAAAACTTTTTATTACAGCCCATAGTACCAGTGGTGAGGTCCAGCAGGGGGCTAAGGCTTGGACCTGTAGCCCCTCCCCCAGCCCCAGGGCGCCATTTACAGTAATGTTCCCGCCCTGGAGCTGCATATATCTCTCTCCCTCACTCCCAGTCAGTGTTTGGGTGCCATTACACAGAGCAGCACTGTTCCTGGCAAATCCTCCTTTGTAAAGCCGCCTGCACGTCAGCGCTGTGCATTGTTAGTTAAGAAACAGTGCATTAGGTCAGGGTTATATAGTGCAAGTATCCTGTGATATACATCCAGTCTTTACTGTGCATTGATATATCTACTAATTATATAGCTATACTGAGTATTACTTTGTATTGCTAGTCCAGTGCAGTTTTATTGCATGTCATAATTTCTGCATTGTGCATTGTGACTATATGTGTGTGCCTGTAGCTGCTGTGTGACCTCCATTTCGTGTCTCTCACTCAGATTGTTATCCCTATATTCTATGACCTGAGGGGGCTCAGTGCGTCAGGTTTATGATCTGATATAGGCGTCTCACAAGATATACTCATTGTGTAGTTTTCTTTGTGATTTTTAGTCACCATATACCTCTTGAATTCCCTGTTTGCGGAGTACATAAGCTGCACAGGGAGTGCTTGTCAGGTATATTGCTGCTGATATTGTACTGTGTTGCCTAATATTGTACTTTTAACTGCTGTATGTCGGCTACAGGGGGCAACAAAGCTGGAGCTGATCCCACAGTGTGTGGAGGTGACGCTCCAGGCATGTTTGAGGAAAATTTAGCAGCAGAAAGTTCAGGTTCTGGGGGTTCCCTTACCCCCAGTGGAATAGTGGCAACGGGGGTTCAAAATGACCCACCATGGGCTACATTTTCCTCGTTATTAACTACGCTTGTAACTAAACCTATGGGACCCCCTGTACCGGTACAACCGATCATGGTCCCTTCAGTTAATCCGCCCTGGGCGGATCAAATCTCCAATCAGTTATAGTAATTATTAAACCAGTCACTGACTAAAAAGAAATCTGACTCTCGCCCGCCTAAGACCAAGGGGTCATCTAAACGGTCCATTACTTCCTCACAGTATACTGACCCCTCAGATACTGATCCTGATAGTTCTGATGGGGAGGCTGGTTTGCAGGTAGATGTTCCTGACTTGTTGGAGGCAATCAGGATGATTCTTCAGATCACTGATGACACAGAGCCTGATGCCGTTCCTAAGAAATCAGACAGGTCCAAACAAAAGAAAGTGGTTAAGCAAGTTTTACCTCACTCTGACCACTTAGTGGACATACGTCAGGAATTCTGGGAAACTCCTTTTAAGAAATTCACAACTCACAAGAAGATTCTGGCTCGCTATCCTCTTGCTGTGGAGCTAAGTAAAAATTGGGAGACTCCCCCGCCAGTGGATTCGCAGGTGACGCGGCTGATAGTATCCTCAGCTCTGCCTGTGACTACCGTCACATCTCTGAAGGCACCGACGGATAAGCGTGCGGAGGTTTGTTTAAAGGCGATTCACACCCTCACTGGTGCTGCGCATAGGCCCACTATTGCAGCAACTTGGGCTGCAGAGGCCATTGAGGCGTGGGCCTAGGAGTTGGAAGCTGAGTTGCCTTCCAATGCTTACGATCACGCTAGACAATGCCTGTCGTATATTGTCACAGCTTCTCATTATGTGAAGGAGGCGGCTTCTGATGCCGGCATTCTGGCGCCCAAAGCTTCTACTACATCTATCCTGGCTCGCCATATTCTTTTGTTGTGGTCCTGGTCTGTAGATCTGGACTCCAAGAAAACCCTGGAGGTGCTCCCTTTTAAGGGAGACATTCTTTTTGGAGAAGACCTCAACAAGATAGTGGCTGACTTAGCTTCTACTAAAACGGCATGTCTGCCTAGTACTGCTCCTTCGGCGCCGAAGGCTAAGAGTACTTCCTCTCGTTCCTTTCGTCCTCCCGGAAAAGCAAAAGGTCAGGCGTACCCAAAACACGGTCGCACTTCCAAACCTGCTAAGCCCAAACCTAAACTGGCCCATCAGCCTGCTTCCAAAACTGACAAGCCTGCCGCATGCCTGCGAGATCCCAGGGTGGGGGGCCGACTAGGGTTTACCCAGGAATGGTTGAAGACCACTTCTGATGCCTGGGTACAGAAAGTCGTCACTCGAGGTTACGCCGTATCCTTCAAGAAACGTCCCCCTCATCGATTTTGCCTGACAGACGTCCCTTCGGATCAGGTGAAGGCAAAAACTCTTAATTCGGTGGTACAGTCCCTCCTGGACACAGGAGTGGTAGTACAAGTGCCTCTGGCTCAGAGAGGCAAGGAGTACTATTCACCACTGTTCCTAGTCCCGAAACCGAATGGGTCTTCACGGCCCATTCTCAACCTCAAGTCCTTGAACAAATTTTTCAGGGTTTCCAAGTTTCGTATGGAAAGCCTTCGATCTATTGTTCTGGCTTTGGAACCTGGAGATTATATGGTCTCCCTGGACATACAGGATGCTTACCTGCATATTCCCATTGCAATGTTGCATCAGCAATATCTGAGGTTTGCTGTGGGCAACCTCCATTACCAATTTCGGGCGTTACCTTTTGGCTTGACCACAGCTCCGCGTGTTTTCACCAAGATCATGGCAGTAATGACGGCTGTACTCCGCCGTCACGGGGTCAGGATCCTACCGTATCTGGACGACTTGTTGATCCTGGCAAATTCCCCAGAAGTTCTCCAACGCCATCTGGATTTGACTATCCGGTTTCTGCAAGCCCACGGGTGGCTCATCAACTGGAAGAAATCTTCCCTGGTCTCTGCACAAAGCATGGTGCACCTGGGAGCGTTGTTGGACACCCGCAACCAGCGAATGTTCTTGTCTCAGGAGAAGGTCCTGAAGCTTCAGGACAAGATTCGATACTTCCTATCTCATCCGCAAGTGTCAATACATTCGGCGATGCAAGTGCTAGGTCTCATGGTGTCGGCTTTCGACATGGTGGCGTCCGCTCAGTTCCATTCAGCCCCCTGCAGAAACGAATTCTTGCCAAATGGGACGGCCTACCTCACCGGATCAGGTCTTACATGATCTCCTTGTCTCCGGAGGTCCATCTGTCACTGAGCTGGTGGCTTCAGGACCAACGATAGAGCAGGGGTCGTCCTTTCTGGATCTCCGACTGGGTTCTTCTGACGACGGATGCCAGTCTGGGAGGTTGGGGCGCGCTGTTGGAGCAACACTCCCTTCAGGGTCGGTGGACCAAGGAGGAGTCTCTAAACATTCTGGAATTGCGGGCGGTGTTCAACTCATTGAACTTGGCCCAGCATTTAATACAGAACAGACCTGTTCAAGTACAGTCGGACTATGCCACCACGTACATCAATCATCAAGGCGGCACTTGAAGCCACATGGCAATGAGGGAAATATCACGGATTCTTCAGTGGGCGGAACGCCATCTGCCAGCCATATCTGCAGTGTTCATTCCGGGGGTCCTAAACTGGGAAGCGGACTTTCTCAGTCGTCAGGACGTACACGCCGGAGAATGGAGCCTCCATCCAGATGTGTTTCAACTCCTCGTGTACAAGTGGGGCCTTCCAGATGTGGACCTGATGGCATCTCGACACAATCACAAGGTTCCGGTCTTCGGAGCAAGGACAAGGGATCCTCAAGCAGCGTTTGTGGACGCACTGGCAATTCCATGGAATTTTCGGCTGCCATGCATGTTCCATCCGGTGTCACTCCTGCCCAGAGTAATAAGGAAGTTCAATAAAGAAGGAGGAATCCTACTTCTGATTGCTCCAGCGCAGCCCAGACGGCATTGGTTCTCAGACCTTCAGGGTCTCTCGATAGAGCGTCCCCTTCTACTTCCGCAGCGCCCAGATCTCCTTGTTCAGGGCCCCGGTGTATATCAGGACTTAGCCCGATTGGCTTTGACGGCATGGCTCTTGAAGCTTCCGTCTTAAGGGCCAAAGGATTTTCTGAGGCGGTCATTCAAACCATGTTGAAGGCCCGGAAACCGGCTTCTGCTCGGATTTATCATTGGGTCTGGAATTCTTACTTTGCTTGGTGCGCATCTAACAATCATGACGCTTACAAGTTTAGTACGGCCAAACTTTTGGCCTATCTACAACAGGGCCTGGACTTGGGCCTTCGTCTGGCCTCCATCAAGGTTCATATTTCTGCCTTGTCGGTTTGTTTCCAGAGAAAAAATGCAACTTTACCTGATGTTCATACATTTACTCAGGGTGTGTTGCGTATTCAACCTCCTTATGTCCCGCCGGTGGCTCCTTGGGACTTGTCGGTGGTTCTGGAGGCGTTGCAAGGGTCTCCGTTTGAGCCTCTTGAACCGGCAGACCTTAAGTGGCTTTCTCTTAAGGTGTTGTTTCTGCTGGCTATTGCCTCTGCCAGACGGGTGTTGGATTTGGGTGCTTTGTCCTGTAAGTCACCATATCTGATTTTTCACCATGACCGGGCGGTTCTTAGAACACGTCCCGGGTATCTACCTAAGGTGGTGTCTTCTTTCCACCTTAATCAGGAGATTGTGGTTCCGGCCTTTGCCCCTCCTGAATTGTCTTCCAAAGAGCGGTCTTTGGATGTGGTACGGGCTCTCTGTATCTATGTGAAGAGGACAGCTCCTATCAGGAAGTCTGATTCTCTCTTTGTACTGTTTGGTTTTCACAAACGTTGCTGGCCTGCTCACAAGCAGACCGTGGCCAGGTAGATTAGAATGGTGATTGCACATGCTTATGTACAGTAGAGATGAGCGCCTGAAATTTTTCGGGTTTTGTGTTTTGGTTTTGGGTTCGGTTCCGCGGCCGTGTTTTGGGTTCGAACGCGTTTTGGCAAAACCTCACCGAATTTTTTTTGTCGGATTCGGGTGTGTTTTGGATTCGGGTGTTTTTTTTCAAAAAACACTAAAAAACAGCTTAAATCATAGAATTTGGGGGTCATTTTGATCCCAAAGTATTATTAACCTCAAAAACCATAATTTACACTCATTTTCAGTCTATTCTGAATACCTCACACCTCACAATATTATTTTTAGTCCTAAAATTTGCACCGAGGTCGCTGTGTGAGTAAGATAAGCGACCCTAGTGGCCGACACAAACACCGGGCCCATCTAGGAGTGGCACTGCAGTGTCACGCAGGATGTCCCTTCCAAAAAACCCTCCCCAAACAGCACATGACGCAAAGAAAAAAAGAGGCGCAATGAGGTAGCTGTGTGAGTAAGATTAGCGACCCTAGTGGCCGACACAAACACCGGGCCCATCTAGGAGTGGCACTGCAGTGTCACGCAGGATGTCCCTTCCAAAAAACCCTCCCCAAACAGCACATGACGCAAAGAAAAAAAGAGGCGCAATGAGGTAGCTGACTGTGTGAGTAAGATTAGCGACCCTAGTGGCCGACACAAACACCGGGCCCATCTAGGAGTGGCACTGCAGTGTCACGCAGGATGTCCCTTCCAAAAAACCCTCCCCAATCAGCACATGATGCAAAGAAAAAGAAAAGAAAAAAGAGGTGCAAGATGGAATTGTCCTTGGGCCCTCCTCCCACCCACCCTTATGTTGTATAAACAAAACAGGACATGCACACTTTAACCAACCCATCATTTCAGTGACAGGGTCTGCCACACGACTGTGACTGATATGACGGGTTGGTTTGGACCCCCCCCAAAAAAGAAGCAATTAATCTCTCCTTGCACAAACTGGCTCTACAGAGGCAAGATGTCCACCTCATCTTCACCCTCCGATATATCACCGTGTACATCCCCCTCCTCACAGATTATCAATTCGTCCCCACTGGAATCCACCATCTCAGCTCCCTGTGTACTTTGTGGAGGCAATTGCTGCTGGTCAATGTCTCCGCGGAGGAATTGATTATAATTCATTTTAATGAACATCATCTTCTCCACATTTTCTGGATGTAACCTCGTACGCCGATTGCTGACAAGGTGAGCGGCGGCACTAAACACTCTTTCGGAGTACACACTTGTGGGAGGGCAACTTAGGTAGAATAAAGCCAGTTTGTGCAAGGGCCTCCAAATTGCCTCTGTTTCCTGCCAGTATAAGTACGGACTGTGTGACGTGCCTACTTGGATGCGGTCACTCATATAATCCTCCACCATTCTATCAATGTTGAGAGAATCATATGCAGTGACAGTAGACGACATGTCCGTAATCGTTGTCAGGTCCTTCAGTCCGGACCAGATGTCAGCATCAGCAGTCGCTCCAGACTGCCCTGCATCACCGCCAGCGGGTGGGCTCGGAATTCTGAGCCTTTTCCTCGCACCCCCAGTTGCGGGAGAATGTGAAGGAGGAGATGTTGACAGGTCGCGTTCCGCTTGACTTGACAATTTTGTCACCAGCAGGTCTTTCAACCCCAGCAGACCTGTGTCTGCCGGAAAGAGAGATCCAAGGTAGGCTTTAAATCTAGGATCGAGCACGGTGGCCAAAATGTAGTGCTCTGATTTCAACAGATTGACTACCCGTGAATCCTTGTTAAGCGAATTAAGGGCTGCATCCACAAGTCCCACATGCCTAGCGGAATCGCTCCCTTTTAGCTCCTTCTTCAATGCCTCCAGCTTCTTCTGCAAAAGCCTGATGAGGGGAATGACCTGACTCAGGCTGGCAGTGTCTGAACTGACTTCACGTGTGGCAAGTTCAAAGGGCATCAGAACCTTGCACAACGTTGAAATCATTCTCCACTGCACTTGAGACAGGTGCATTCCACCTACTATATCGTGCTCAATTGTATAGGCTTGAATGGCCTTTTGCTGCTCCTCCAACCTCTGAAGCATATAGAGGGTTGAATTCCACCTCGTTACCACTTCTTGCTTCAGATGATGGCAGGGCAGGTTCAGTAGTTTTTGGTGGTGCTCCAGTCTTCTGTACGTGGTGCCTGTACGCCGAAAGTGTCCCGCAATTTTTCTGGCCACCGACAGCATCTCTTGCACGCCCCTGTCGTTTTTTAAAAAATTCTGCACCACCAAATTCAAGGTATGTGCAAAACATGGGACGTGCTGGAATTTGCCCATATTTAATGCACACACAATATTGCTGGCGTTGTCCGATGCCACAAATCCACAGGAGAGTCCAATTGGGGTAAGCCATTCCGCGATGATCTTCCTCAGTTGCCGTAAGAGGTTTTCAGCTGTGTGCGTATTCTGGAAAGCGGTGATACAAAGCGTAGCCTGCCTAGGAAAGAGTTGGCGTTTGCGAGATGCTGCTACTGGTGCCGCCGCTGCTGTTCTTGCGGCGGGAGTCCATACATCTACCCAGTGGGCTGTCACAGTCATATAGTCCTGACCCTGCCCTGCTCCACTTGTCCACATGTCCGTGGTTAAGTGGACATTGGGTACAACTGCATTTTTTAGGACACTGGTGAGTCTTTTTCTGACGTCCGTGTACATTCTCGGTATCGCCTGCCTAGAGAAGTGGAACCTAGATGGTATTTGGTAACGGGGGCACACTGCCTCAATAAATTGTCTAGTTCCCTGTGAACTAACGGCGGATACCGGACGCACGTCTAACACCAACATAGTTGTCAAGGACTCAGTTATCCGCTTTGCAGTAGGATGACTGCTGTGATATTTCATCTTCCTCGCAAAGGACTGTTGAACAGTCAATTGCTTACTGGAAGTAGTACAAGTGGGCTTACGACTTCCCCTCTGGGATGACCATCGACTCCCAGCGGCAACAACAGCAGCGCCAGCAGCAGTAGGCGTTACACGCAAGGATGCATCGGAGGAATCCCAGGCAGGAGAGGACTCGTCAGAATTGCCAGTGACATGGCCTGCAGGACTATTGGCATTCCTGGGGAAGGAGGAAATTGACACTGAGGGAGTTGGTGGGGTGGTTTGCGTGAGCTTGGTTACAAGAGGAAGGGATTTACTGGTCAGTGGACTGCTTCCGCTGTCACCCAAAGTTTTTGAACTTGTCACTGACTTATTATGAATGCGCTGCAGGTGACGTATAAGGGAGGATGTTCCGAGGTGGTTAACGTCCTTACCCCTACTTATTACAGCTTGACAAAGGGAACACACGGCTTGACACCTGTTGTCCGCATTTCTGGTGAAATACCTCCACACCGAAGAGCTGATTTTTTGGGTATTTTCACCTGGCATGTCAACGGCCATATTCCTCCCACGGACAACAGGTGTCTCCCCGGGTGCCTGACTTAAACAAACCACCTCACCATCAGAATCCTCCTGGTCAATTTCCTCCCCAGCGCCAGCAACACCCATATCCTCCTCATCCTGGTGTACTTCAACACTGACATCTTCAATCTGACTATCAGGAACTGGACTGCGGGTGCTCCTTCCAGCACTTGCAGGGGGCGTGCAAATGGTGGAAGGCGCATGCTCTTCACGTCCAGTGTTGGGAAGGTCAGGCATCGCAACCGACACAATTGGACTCTCCTTGTGGATTTGGGATTTCGAAGAATGCACAGTTCTTTGCTGTGCTGCTTTTGCCAGCTTGAGTCTTTTCATTTTTCTAGCGAGAGGCTGAGTGCTTCCATCCTCATGTGAAGCTGAACCACTAGCCATGAACATAGGCCAGGGCCTCAGCCGTTCCTTGCCACTCCGTGTGGTAAATGGCATATTGGCAAGTTTACGCTTCTCCTCCGACAATTTTATTTTAGGTTTTGGAGTCCTTTTTTTACTGATATTTGGTGTTTTGGATTTGACATGCTCTGTACTATGACATTGGGCATCGGCCTTGGCAGACGACGTTGCTGGCATTTCATCGTCTCGGCCATGACTAGTGGCAGCAGCTTCAGCACGAGGTGGAAGTGGATCTTGATCTTTCCCTAATTTTGGAACCTCAACATTTTTGTTCTCCATATTTTAATAGGCACAACTAAAAGGCACCTCAGGTAAACAATGGAGATGGATGGATTGGATACTAGTATACAATTATGGACGGGCTGCCGAGTGCCGACACAGAGGTAGCCACAGCCGTGAACTACCGCACTGTACTGTGTCTGTTGCTAATATATAGACTGGTTGATAAAGAGATAGTATACTCGTAACTAGTATGTATGTATAAAGAAAGAAAAAAAAACCACGGTTAGGTGGTATATACAATTATGGACGGGCTGCCGAGTGCCGACACAGAGGTAGCCACAGCCGTGAACTACCGCACTGTACTGTGTCTGCTGCTAATATATAGACTGGTTGATAAAGAGATAGTATACTCGTAACTAGTATGTATGTATAAAGAAAGAAAAAAAAACCACGGTTAGGTGGTATATACAATTATGGACGGGCTGCCGAGTGCCGACACAGAGGTAGCCACAGCCGTGAACTACCGCACTGTACTGTGTCTGCTGCTAATATAGACTGGTTGATAAAGAGATAGTATACTCGTAACTAGTATGTATGTATAAAGAAAGAAAAAAAAACCACGGTTAGGTGGTATATACAATTATGGACGGGCTGCCGAGTGCCGACACAGAGGTAGCCACAGCCGTGAACTACCGCACTGTACTGTGTCTGCTGCTAATATATAGACTGGTTGATAAAGAGATAGTATACTCGTAACTAGTATGTATGTATAAAGAAAGAAAAAAAAACCACGGTTAGGTGGTATATACAATTATGGACGGGCTGCCGAGTGCCGACACAGAGGTAGCCACAGCCGTGAACTACCGCACTGTACTGTGTCTGCTGCTAATATATAGACTGGTTGATAAAGAGATAGTATACTCGTAACTAGTATGTATGTATAAAGAAAGAAAAAAAAACCACGGTTAGGTGGTATATACAATTATGGACGGGCTGCCGAGTGCCGACACAGAGGTAGCCACAGCCGTGAACTACCGCACTGTACTGTGTCTGCTGCTAATATATAGACTGGTTGATAAAGAGATAGTATACTCGTAACTAGTATGTATGTATAAAGAAAGAAAAAAAAACCACGGTTAGGTGGTATATACAATTATGGACGGGCTGCCGAGTGCCGACACAGAGGTAGCCACAGCCGTGAACTACCGCACTGTACTGTGTCTGCTGCTAATATATAGACTGGTTGATAAAGAGATAGTATACTCGTAACTAGTATGTATGTATAAAGAAAGAAAAAAAAACCACGGTTAGGTGGTATATACAATTATGGACGGGCTGCCGAGTGCCGACACAGAGGTAGCCACAGCCGTGAACTACCGCACTGTACTGTGTCTGCTGCTAATATATAGACTGGTTGATAAAGAGATAGTATACTCGTAACTAGTATGTATGTATAAAGAAAGAAAAAAAAACCACGGTTAGGTGGTATATACAATTATGGACGGGCTGCCGAGTGCCGACACAGAGGTAGCCACAGCCGTGAACTACCGCACTGTACTGTGTCTGCTGCTAATATAGACTGGTTGATAAAGAGATAGTATACTCGTAACTAGTATGTATGTATAAAGAAAGAAAAAAAAACCACGGTTAGGTGGTATATACAATTATGGACGGGCTGCCGAGTGCCGACACAGAGGTAGCCACAGCCGTGAACTACCGCACTGTACTGTGTCTGCTGCTAATATAGACTGGTTGATAAAGAGATAGTATACTACTAATATTATATATACTGGTGGTCAGGTCACTGGTCACTAGTCACACTGGCAGTGGCACTCCTGCAGCAAAAGTGTGCACTGTTTAATTTTAATATAATATTATGTACTCCTGGCTCCTGCTATAACCTATAACTGGCACTGCAGTAGTGCTCCCCAGTCTCCCCCACAATTATAAGCTGTGTGAGCTGAGCAGTCAGACAGATATATAATATATATAGATGATGCAGCACACTGGCCTGAGCCTGAGCAGTGCACACAGATATGGTATGTGACTGACTGAGTCACTGTGTGTATCGCTTTTTTCAGGCAGAGAACGGATATATTAAATAAACTGCACTGTGTGTCTGGTGGTCACTCACTATATAATATATTATGTACTCCTGGCTCCTGCTATAACCTATAACTGGCACTGCAGTAGTGCTCCCCAGTCTCCCCCACAATTATAAGCTGTGTGAGCTGAGCAGTCAGACAGATATATATAATATTATATATAGATAATAGATGATGCAGCACACTGGCCTGAGCCTGAGCAGTGCACACAGATATGGTATGTGACTGAGTCACTGTGTGCTGTGTATCGCTTTTTTCAGGCAGAGAACGGATTATAAATAAAACTGGTGGTCACTATCAGCAAAACTCTGCACTGTACTGAGTACTCCTAATGCTCCCCAAAATTAGTAAATCAAGTGTCTCTCTAATCTATTCTAAACGGAGAGGACGCCAGCCACGTCCTCTCCCTATCAATCTCAATGCACGTGTGAAAATGGCGGCGACGCGCGGCTCCTTATATAGAATCCGAGTCTCGCGATAGAATCCGAGCCTCGCGAGAATCCGACAGCGTCATGATGACGTTCGGGCGCGCTCGGGTTAACCGAGCAAGGCGGGAAGATCCGAGTCGCTCGGACCCGTGAAAAAAAACATGAAGTTCTGGCGGGTTCGGATTCAGAGAAACCGAACCCGCTCATCTCTAATGTACAGGCTGGCCTTCCAGCTCCTGCTACTATTAAGGCCCATTCTACTCGGTCTGTTGGACCTTCTTGGGCGGCCCGCCGTGGTGCGACCTTTGAACAATTGTGCAAGGCGGCTATGTGGTCCTCAGTGAACACGTTCATAAGGTTCTATGCCTTCGATACATCCGCCTCCCAGGATGCTTCCTTTGGACGCCGGGTTCTTGTGCCCGTTGCAGTGCGTCCCCTCCCATAAGGAACTGCTTTAGGACATCCCCAATGTCATTCCCTGTGGAGCCCAGTGTACCCCGCAGCAGTAAACGAGATTTATGGTAAGAACTTACCATTGTTAAATCTCTTTCTGCGAGGTACACTGGGCTCCACAGGGCGCCCACCCTGACACACTTAGCTTCTTTGGGTTGGTATAGCATTAGCCGCTGACACCCTCTCCTGTTGTGAGTGTGTAGTGTATGTGGCTACTAACGATTGTCGTCTCTTTTGCCTGCTTCTGCATTGGACTGGTTAACAAAAACTGAGCTCCTGTGCACGGAGGTGGGGTTATAGAGGAGGCGGCGCTATGCATCTTGGGAAGAAGGTCAAAGCTTTAAGCCTGTTGGTGCCTTGGATCAAGATCTTACTCTACACCCCAATGTCATTCCCTGTGGGGCCCAGTGTACCTCGCAGAAAGAGATTTAACAACGGTAAGTTCTTACCATAAATCTCGTTATTCAGTGCAAACCCTTCCCAATAGCGAATCAGTTGCAGCAGCCGCTGTTTGAAGGTCAAAAAGAGCAATCTCCAAGCTCCGTAAGTGTATCATATTTTTATACTGTTTGTGGTATACACAAGTTGGGTAATAGTAGACACCGGCGGATTCTGCATATAAAGTAGGTCCCGCAGTGAGACTGACTTATGAAGCCATTCTCATCTGTCCTGCGAAGCGTATGCACGTGTGCATTCATCACAAGAGCGACTTGCTGCAGCCGGGTGCATCTATTTGCACCCGCAATTAGTTAATGCATTGTCTATGAGCCATCTTGATACAGGACATTATGGTCCAAGAGGAACAAGCTCATTCTGAAACTCTGTTTTTGAGATGTCCATCACTGTCAGTACAAATATTAGGAGATGCATTGTCTGCTTTCCCAGTGTCCATTGCCTACTATATACTATAAACAAAATAAAAAAATCATCAACTTTGATATATATTCAATTAACTAAAACTAGTTACATATTGCTAGTTAGTTACAAGTTATCATAAAACCTCTATACTTATATTTTAACTTGCCCCTGAAAGAACTCAGGAACTTAAGCTTTTATTTATTGTTCCATATTTTTTAGGTCAATAGCCAAAACATTATGCAGACACAACGCCAATCACCGGAATACATCAGTAAGTAGCTGCATTAAAAAGAGAAACCCCACTACGGGGATGAATAAAAAGTTATAATTTTCCCACAATGGATAATCTTAATTAATCTATGCTCAGCTTTAGTTAATCAGCTATGTCATTAACTTCCAGCTCAATATGTATATGATCATTTCAGGAGATATAGATTATAGTATGCAGAGTAATAACCACCAGCTGTAATGAAGATAATGGTTCATGTTTATCCTTCTATATTATCATCCTTTTTATTTAGAGAAATCTCAGGAATGATTTTTTTTTTATGATACAGTATACTGCAACATGAAGCAGAATATTTCATGTACATGTAGAAGAAAATGTGCGGGTCAGATTTACTCAGTTCTGAACGCCAAATTAGCACAAGTTCGGATTTATCTTGTTTTTTCTTATTGGCTATCCAAATCATGTGACTGCTGGATAGCCAATAAGATTCTGTTTTGAAATCCATGTCAGTCCACGTAAATCCAAACCAACACATGAAGAAAGGGAAGAAGAAGAAGAAGAAGAAGAAGAAGAAGAAGAAGAAGAAGGAGGAGGAATGAGAAAGAGTAGAAGAAGTAGAAGATGGAGGAGAAAAAGGAGGATAAAAAAAGGAAGAAGAAGAAGAAGAAGAAGAAGAAGAAGATGAAGAAGATGAAGAAGAAGAAGAAGAAGAAGAAGAAGAAGAAGTAGGAAAAGAAGAAGTGGTTGTAGTAGTAGTAGCAGTAGTAGAAGAAGAAGAAGAAGAAGTAGAAGAAGATGAAGAAGTAGAAGAAGATGAAGAAGAAGAAGAAGAAGAAGAAGAAGAAGAAGAAGAAGAAGAAGAAGAAGAAGAAAATGTTGCTATGATTTGACACTTATGGCAAAAAGGAATTATTAAGAAAAATCAAGTTTCATTCAAATAGTAAAATGTACTGTTATCCATTTGGATTTAAGGCTCTCATAGGTACAAAAGTTGTCAAACATGGAGTGTAGCCTGGATTGGGTGGCTTAGCTACATGGTTCTCTAGGTTTTGTCTCACTTTTTTACCTATGTTTCATAAACTATGTTTTGTACCACTTGGTCCATTCAAGCTCTCTGTGTCTTTTCAGGATAGAGTTTACATACAGCACACATTACAGAGAGAACAGTGATTTCAATGTGTACAACAAGTAATTATTATATACATGTGGCATACGCGCTCTGGTTTGTATTAAAAACAATTAGGGCTACATTTACCAAGCAGTGAAAAGAGTTGAGAAGCTTTGAGAGGGTATTTTTCATGTACGTTCTATAATATGATGGGTTTAACTAGAATCAGATTGGTTGCGATGGCAACTTCTCCACTATTTTATTTCTCCACACTTTTCCCTGCTTCATACATATGGGGGAGATATTTTAAGCCTTGGAGAGAGATAACACAGCTGTACTAGATAAATGACTGTAATACGCTGAAAGGAGAAATGTATCAAAGCTGGGAGAGAGATGAAGTGGAGGGAGATTGTAAACTCTGCCATGCGAGATATTGCATCTAACCCTGTGCATCGCGTTGCAGAGCATGTCCATCATTACACAGACAGACAATTCCCAGCAGCCTCTGCATCTGCTGGAAGAGGTCAGGAGCAGGACACAAGACCAGCGTCAGGGAAGTGACAGGTGAGAGTGGGGCAGCAGTTGGGCAGGGCAGCCTGAGGTAACGGTCAGGAAAATGGGAACTGGCGCTGCTGCGTTACCGCCAGCGGCGGCTGGGTGGAGCCGCATCCTAGAGAGACGTTGCCAGGGAATAGAAGAGCGCTAGCTCCCCCATAACAAAGCTGGATGCCGACTTCTGTATCCCCTAATTACCGAGTGACAGTCGCCTATCTTCTTGTAAACCCATCACCAGCCATCAGCTGGGTGACCCTTCTGGACCCCACTGACATCACTGGGACTATTGAGACCTGCTGCAGACATACCTTCTCCCAATGATCAGACGGTCTCCACTACTGAACTAAGGACACCCCTTCAAGAGCCAGGCAAATAGCGAGGTGACGTGGGGAGGGTGGTCCCACTGTGTCTGACAGTGTGGCAACTTCCCATATATTTTAAACAGCAAGGAAAAATTCTATTTATTTTTCTAACTTTTTAACACCCTGTTCCTGTCATGTGACAGGAAATGATGTAATTATGTCTTGCCATAAATAGGGGAACCTGTTTGTTTGGTCCCTCATGCCTTGAAAAAGAGTCTCTTGACTCGAAACGCGTCTGAGGGGGCTTCTCTGCGGCGGACGTGTCCCTTTTTTTCTGGACTCTGAAGGAAGGTTGGACCTTGTCATAATTTTACAATTATCTTCTTTTTTGGAACCCCAAAGTTGGCCCCTTATGGTTCCAAGACGGTTCTTACTTCCATCAGAGTCGGACTTGTGCGCTGGGATTAGCCTGTTTTTTATGTTATTTTATGCTATACACCTTGAATACATTTTTTACATTTTACTACTTCTGGAGCGAGGTCTTTCAAAGATACCGTTATATGAGGATATCGACCGTTCTGCATGTGAGTGTGAGGTACGCCTCTCCCACCATTATAAAATTGGTTACTCACCATTGACTGATAGAGAATCGCATATTTTATGAAAGATACTGTTATGGGCATCCAGGCACTTGTCTCGATGTAAGTCAGGTGTGTTTACAAGAATTCTATGTTTGCATTACCAGCCTAGAAAGATACCTAGGTACGCCTATATATAGCATCTAGGATATCTTACGTTTCTTGAACATACTACACATTGTGTGTTTATGTTTCACATTCCATATATGATCGAGCATTTCATCATTGAACATTCAACTACCATGGTAATCCCTTTGGAATGATGTCATAGAAAGAAACCGTTATATGAGGATATCTACTGTCCCTCACGTGAGTGTTAGGTACGCCCACTTAAACCATCTATTGATAAAGAGCACATCATATCTCTAAAAGATACCTTTATGGACCTGTCACCACCTGTCTTTGAGTAAGTCAGGTGTGTTCATATGAGGATACTGTCTCTGAATGTTGGGATTTAAAAGACTACTTATTTTCTGACTATTCATATCACCTAGTGAAAATCCTCAGTCCTCATTGATGAAATAATCCTAGATAAAATATTTCTACATTTTCCCTATTTCAAGCGATATCGCTACACATTGTTTTTCTGTTTTGTTTTCTTAATATGGCTGAGCTCTCCATCAGAAACTGGACATAGATTGTACCTGATCCTTCGTCTGGAGACAACACAGCTAAGTATTTGCTCTAGCACCCTCACATTCACCATCACTGCCTGAGCGATAGCGCCATCTAGTCCACACCACCACTACTCCTACTGACAGTGTGGCAGCCTATTAGAGGAAACAGAGTCTGACTCCGCCTCCCCTCCTGTGCCTCATCAGCACCTCTGCAGCACAGCGCCATCCCGAGGAAGAAGGGAGAGTGTTGCAGCCAGTTAAAAGTGATTTATTCCCCTCTGTGTCATTAAAGTCTCTTCCCACATGGCACCCCGTGATACCTGTAGTAAAGAGAAGGAGGGATTTGTAATAAAAGGGATGCGGTTATGTCAACGGCGCTCGGGATCCCAACAGGCAGCATGCCGACGCCGGCATCCCAAACGCTAAAAATGCCGGCAGCCGGTATGCCGACCCACAAGGTCTATTCCCACTCGTTGGTGTCCACGACACCCATAGAGTGGGAATAGCACCCGTGGTGAGTGCAGCAAGCCTGCAAGGGCCTTTGTTGTGCACGCCCTCCCCCCCCGCGCCTGCATTCTGCTGCCGGGATCCCACTGTTGGTATGCTGACCGCCAGGATCCTGGCAGCTGGCGTAACATACCCAACCCGTAATAAAAGCCTAGCTCTACCCCATTCCTCTACACAACTACCTTAGCTAAATGCATCTTGCTACAGACTTTGGGGGTAATTCAGAATGCATTGCTGCGCACGCACCCCGGGAGCCCAGTGAGATGCTACAAGCATCTCAGGGCTGCGATCGCCTCTGCCTGATTGACAGGCAGAGGCGGTCATGGGGCGGGATGGGGCACGCCAATGGCGTTAGAACGCAGTTGGAGGTGCATGGTTCGCAGGAGCTGCGCAGGCAGGGGGCTACTTACCGGGTGCAAAAGCACCGCCGCCGTGCAATGCTTTTGCACCAGTGCGGGGGGGGTGTAGGGCCAGTCATGCGGGGCGGACTAGCCCTGTGTTGGGCGTCCCCCCGCATGTCTGAGAAAATGATCGTAGATGTGCTGAATTTAGCACATCTACAATCAGATCTGAATTAGGCCCTTAGTCAGTGAGAGATAATCTATTGCTGTGAAATGGATAAACTTAGCAAAAGGTGAACGGATAGCACCACTCTTAAGGTAGCAGGATTACCGCAGAGGTCATTAAGTACGAATTACATGACCCAACCCTCTGTCTTTCACTAGTACTTAATCAAATTTTAACTTCGTTAGACACCACCTATTACAGCTATCCTCAAATAAACGTACTGTAAGATAAAACTGATCCTAAGCACATTACTTGGCAAGCCAGAGTAGTGTAGAGAAAACAGACTGTGCCACTTCATCAATCAGCCCCAGGGGAATGACTTGTGCACCAACGAGGACCGGTCCGACCATTTTATGTTGGCCCCCTCAAAGTTTACTATATTGTTGCCTTTATTTATATGCTGCCACAAGGGATCTGGTGGGAGTGTAAAGGGAGATAAAGTCAGAGATGTAAATGGGAGAGAAGTGGGGGAGGGCTGTCAGGTCTGAGATATTTATGTTCCCGACTGTGACTCTGGTGGGCCAGTGGTGGAATCTGGGCGCCGTGAAGGCAGACCGGACTGAGACTGAAATGTAAATACTGGAACTGGGTTGAAACTGGACTGGAGAGCTGACCGGGCTGGAACCAGAATGATGACACTGGAACCAGACTAGGACTGGACTGGAGTGCTGACCGGGCTGGAACCGGGATGATGGCACTGCAACCGGACTAGGACTGGACTGGAGTGTTGACCGGGCTGGAACCAGGATGATGGCACTGCTACTGGACTAGGGCTGGACTGAAGTGACTGGAGTGCTGGTGATACAGACTGGAACTTCTACTAGCTGCAGGACTCAGGAATATGGAGCCCAGGAACGTAGCTCTAGGAAGCTATGTTGTTCAAAGCACCTGTACTCTGCCTGTGCAATCCTTATATTCCCCCTGACGAGTGATGATAGGAGGAATGGATCAGATGATCACTGCTAGGCCAGGGATTTGTAAAACAGAGAACAGCAGTGGATTGGTGTGCAGAGTCATGTGACAGCTGCAGAGCCTGTGGTTGGAGAATCCATGGTCAGCTGATTGCAAGTGTTTTGGAGGGAGCTCTGATGTGGAGGAAGTAGCCAGGAATGGAGTGGAGGGAGAGCAGAGCACTGTGGGGAGCTGGAACTGGAATTGGCATGCCATGCTGGGAACACTAAGCATGGACAGCATGGAAGCACTCATGACTTCTGCATCAAAGTACACCAGCGTGCAGGTAAGCAGCACCGTATTTGGCACCCATTCCTTACAAGGGCTTTGTAAGTGAGTGTGAGAAGTTTAAATTGGATTCTGAAACAGAAGGAGAGCCGGTGAAGAGGGGAAGTGGACGTTTGGAGAGATAGATGAACCTGGCTGCATCATGGAGGATAGACTGGAGTAGAGAGACTTATTTGCAACATATGAGGAGATTACAGCAGTCCAGTCTGGAGAAGACTAGTGGATAAGGGTCTTAGTAGCATCCTGGGTGAGAAAGGGTCTCATCCTGGAAATATTTTTGAGATGATAATGACAGGTTTGTGAGAGGTGCTGAATGTGTGGTTTCAAGGAGAGGGAGGAGTCAAGTTTAACTCCAAGACAGCGCACTTGGGAGCTAGAGGAGATAGTAGTGCCATCAATAGATAATGAAATTGTGGGAGATGAGGTTGGAAAGATGATCAGCTCAGTCTTAGACATGTTAAGCTTAAGAAAGTACTGGGACATCCAAGAAGAGATAGCAGAGAGACATTCGGAGATACGAGTGATGAGAGTGGGGGAGGGGTCAGGTGAAGAAAGGTAGATTTGAGTATCATCAGAGATGTTATTGTAAGTCAAAAGTCCTGAGTTCACATTGTCGCCGCCCATAGGGGAGTGTATTTTCGCTTTGCAAGTGTGCAAACGCATGTGTAGCGGAGCTGTACAAACAGATTTTATGCAGTCTCTGAGTAGCTCAGGACTTACTCAGCCGCTGCGAACACTTCAGCTTGTCCGGGACCAGAATTGACATCAGTAACCCTCCCTGCAAACGCTTGGACACGTCTGCATTTTACCAAACACTCCCAGAAAATGGTCAGTTGCCACCCACAAACGCCTTCTTCCTGTCAATCTCCTTGCGAAAGCCCGTGTGAATGGATCCTTCGCACAAACCCATCGCTGAACGGCGATCCGCTTTGTACCCGTGCGATGCACCTGCGCATTGCGGGGCATGTGCAGTTTAGACCAGTGATGTGCTGTACGAAAATGCAGCCTAGCGATCAGGACTGAATTAGCCCCCTAAAGAGGATGTATAGAGAGCGAAAAGAAGAGGACCAATAACAGAACCTTGGGTGACACCTACTAACTACTGTTAGTGGAAGTGTGTGTGTGTGTGTGTGTGTGGGGGGGGGGGGGGGGGGGTGTCATGAGAGAAGACAGAGAAGGAATGTTCAGAGGACAGGCAGGAGAGGGCAGTATCACGCAGACCAGAGGAGTTCATGATTTGCAAAAGGAGAGGGTGGACCACAGTGTTAAAAGCAGCAGAGAGGTTAAGGAGAATAAGAGAGTAGTGGCCCTTGGATTTAGCAGCAAGAAGGTCATTGCAGACTTTTGTGAGGGCAGTTTCACTGAAATGGAGAGGATGGAAGCCGGACTGGACTGGGTCAAGCAGTGAGTGGGAAGAAAGAAAGGCAGAAACATGCTCAAGGAGTTTGGAGTCAAAAGGGAGGAGAGAGATGGGTCGGTGGTTGGAAAGGGTGTTTGAATTAAGGGTAGTTTAAAAAAAAAAAAAAAATAGGGGAGACAAGTGCATGCTTGAAGGCAGAGGGGAGAATACCTGATGAGTGGGAGAGGTTGAGGAGGAGGTGAGAGGGGATAGGGTCATGTGGTGACAGGTGAGGTAGAGGGGGGGATAAGGGCAATGACTTCCTCACATACATGGGAGAAAAATGTTGGTAAGAGAGATGGTGAGCGTAGTAGGGGAAAGGAGGTGGCTAGTTGCTGATGCTCTGGTGGGATGTGATGTCCCGATGTATAGAGTCAATTTTGGATATAAAGTAAGTGGCAAAGTCAAGGGCAGAGAGTGGGGAGGGGAGAGAAGGTGCAGGTGGGCAGAAGAGGGAGTTGACATTGGCAAAGATGCGCTGGGGGTTCGAAGACGAGGAACGAGATGAGGTTCCTAAAGTAGCGGTGGAAAGTGGAGGCGTAAGTCTGCTTTAGAACAACATTTCCTCCGCTGTTGCCCGGCTGTACATGAGCATTTTTGCAGAAATCTGGTGTATTTGGTGTGCCAGGGTTGAGGTATTGATCTGTGAGGGAGAATAGGTGCTTGGTGGAGCGACAGAGTCAAGAGCAGAAGTAAGGGAGTATGAGGAAAGACTTACTAGGTTAACTATGTATTCCCTTGAAAAGAGGAGACTAAGAGGAGACATTATTAATATCTTCAAATATGTAACGGGTCATTACAAGGAGTTAGCAGGGGATTTGTTTATTAATAGAATTCTGTATAGGACACGTTGGCACTCGCTGAGGCTAGAGGAGATAAAATTCCGTACAAAACGTAGGCAAGGGTTCTTCACCGTAAGGGCAATAAGGATCTGGAACTCCCTGCCGGAGAAGATAATAATTGTGGACTCTGTAAATGCAGTTAAAAACGGATTGGACTGTTTTCTAGCTGAAAAAAGTATTCAAGGCTATAGCATTTAATATATTGACATTATGCATATGGGAGTGATACAAAATATAGTTGTCAATAGGTACGAAACCATTATTTCGGCTAGTGCATTATAATGTGCACGGAATAATACAGAATACAGGTTGAACCTGATAGACTTTTTGCCTTTTTTCAACCTCATAAACTATGTTACTATTATATAGGGAAGTGACTTGCTCAGGGCATAAGAGTGAGAGAGAGAGAAGAGGATAGAGAGAGTCAAACAGGGAGGATAAGGATGTGGTGTCAATAGCCTCAATGTTATGCTTAGTGATGGTAGCCTTAGTAGATAGAGATGGAGAAGCAGAGAGAGCTAAGTTTAAAGAGAGGAGGTGGTGGTCAAAGAGGGGATATGGGGAGTTGGATAATCAGAAATATCGCAGCGGTGAGTGAAGACCAGATCCAGTGAGCTCCCATTCACATGGGAGAGTGAGGAGGTCCGCTGGGAGAGACCAAGCAAAGATGTGAGCTTAAGGAGTTTAGAAGCAGGTGACCTTGTGGGATATCGGCTGGGATGGTAAAATCAACTAAGGCAATGGAGGGAATGTCAGAAGAGAGGAAGTGAGGAAGCCAAGAAGGAAAGTTGTCGAGGAATTTGGAGGGAATTTAGATGTATTTACTGTGTCATTTTTATTTGATTGAATTTTATAAGAATAGTAGTTGTCAGGGTAATAGAAAGCAAACTGGCTAATATGTCAGGAAAGTTTGTTGCATGAATATTGTAAATATTTCTAATGTTATATAATGAAATTGTATCCTTTGCAATTCTAACCAACTGTTCAATATGTTGCGAGTGGAATGCTTAGGAAACTAAAGGGTCTATTTAGTAAGCCTTGGATATAGATAAAGAGGACGGAGAGAAAGTATCAACCAACCAATCAGATCCTAACTGTCATTTTTCAAACACATCCTGTGACATGGCAGCTAGGAGCTGATTGGCTGGTACTTTATCTCCATCCACTCCATCCAAGCCTTAGTAAACAGACCCCTAAATCGTAATAGAAAATGTAAGTTTTTGTTCAAAATCCTCTAAGCTTTGGGTAATTGTAACCACCTTTCTTTTTTAATAAAATTATTCCTTACACAAACACTGAGTCCGCTATAACAACTGAATAGGAAGGAAAGTCTTCTCCGAACCTACACCTACAAAAGAATTACATAACAAAGTACCAGCCTATCAGCTCCTGTCATTTTTCAAACATAGCCTGTAAACTGAAAGGTAGGAGCTGATTGGTTGGTACTTTATCTCTCTACATTTTATCTCTGTCCCAGTTTTGATACATCATCAACCCCTTGCAAAGTCTAACTTCCGTGTACTGTTGATGAGCTCCTGAAGCTGAAACATTACCAAAATACTAATTATCCCAATCGCCTTTTTCCAAGCATTGTACATGGATACCGGGGCTCACAATGGGCTGTGACCCTTTGTCTACATCAATGCAGCTTCCAGTGAAAGGAACCAGGCAGGGGATGAGGAAAGATAAAGAGATCTCTAATCCATATAATCTACTCCTTCAATCACCCTAATGTTCCTCTTCTTCTCTTCTACATACATTTTTTTTTGTATTTTATTTCTTTAATGCTTCCATTTTGTCTGCACCCGTTGAGTTATATCATGTTATCATTGATGCCGCATTCACACCTATCTGATTTTCCTGCGCTCTCCGCACATTGATAAAAGCATGGATGCATATTGGGTGAGATAAGAGTCCATCACTTCTAATATGCTGTGTTTATACCGGGATCCGGATTGAAAGTCGACAGTAACTAGGTCGACAATGTCTAGGTCGACCACTATTGGTCGACAGTAACTAGGTCGACAGGGTGTCTAGGTCGACAGGGTCTTTAGGTCGACATGTTCTAGGTCGACAGGTCAAAAGGTCGACATGAGTTTTTCACAATTTTTTTCTTTTTTTGAACCTTTTCATACTTAACGATCCACGTTGACTACGATTGGAACGGTAATCTGTGCCGAGCGAAGCGGTAGCAGAGCGAAGGCCCCTTTCCTGAAGCATGGCGAGCGAAGCGAGCCATGCGAGGGAACGCGGTGCACTAATTGGGGTTCCCGGTCACTCTACGAAGAAAACGACACCAAAATAACATTAAAAACTCATGTCGACCTTTTGACCTGTCGACCTAGAACATGTCGACCTAAAGACCCTGTCGACCTAGACACCCTGTCGACCTAGTTACTGTCGACAAATAGTGGTCGACCTAGACATTGTCGACCTAGTTACTGTCGACTTTCAATACCACACCCGTTTATACCATTAGAACCAAGCACAAACTATTTCTTATGCATTTGACACCATACATTGTGCTGGTAAAAGAAGAATGCAGAAAAGGTGTTAAAACATATTAAAGGTGCACGTGTGTGTTTACAGGCTTCTTTACCCTTTCTGCAGTGTATATACTATGGGGTCTATTTACTAAATCTTGGATGGAGATAATGTTCACGAACATAAAGTACCAGCCAATCAGCTCCTAACTGTCATGTCACAGGCTGGATTTAAAAAATGACAGTTAGGAGCTGATTGGCTAGTATTTTATCTCCATGCACTTTATCTCCATTCAAGGCTTAGTAAATACACCCCTATGTCTCTCTCAATGAGCCCGTTTGGTTGAAAAGAAGGTCTGTTTAAATAATGAGATAGAGCAGTTATTTTTTTGGGCAAAGCATAAAGGCCATTGGCTGCTGAGATCCAGCGTCACCCATTATTACAGCTCTCCTGCAGTGAGTCAGGGATTGCAGGTTTGAATATTGCACTGCTTGCTGATTGGTTGCAAGCGGCGGATTATCAACAGAGGAAGAGAACAGCAGTTGGCACATAGGGGGGCACTAGAATGATTTATTTGGGCTTTTCACGCTTTTTGTAAACAAAGAAAATGAACATTTGATGAAGGTCTGCTTTCCCATTAAGGATCCAGCGTAGTAACATATGTTTGCTTGTAGCTTTGGTTAAACTTACAGTGCACTTTGGCAACTAGGGATGACATGGAAATAAGGGGTTAACTTGCAAATGCACCAGTTACACCAGTTTAAATCACATCATGAGCACATTATATATATATATATATATATATATATATATATATATATGTATATATATATCCCAAAAAATGTCTATGTACCGAAGTGACTTCATACACCCGGGGGTATATTTACTAAAAATTGATTTTGGTCGGTGTTTGGTCGATTTTGTGTTTCAGGGTCTAAATCATAATTTACTAACAGATGATGTTTAACATTGTTTAAAACAATAAAATGTCAAAAATAATCTGTTTGTAAATGTGGAATTTAGACCCTGAAATAAAGAATCGATTAAACATCGATCAAGCATCAAACATCGATCAAACAAAAAATAAAATAAAAAACAAAGTCGACCCAGATCGATTTTTATTAAATATACCTCTAAATCCCACATTTACTAACAAATGATTTTTGACATATTTTTTTTAAGGATTTCAAAAATCATCTGTTAGTAAATGTGTGATTTAAACCCTAAAACACAAGATCGATTTAAAAAAATCAACACAACATCGACCAAAAATCGATCAACATTGACCCAAATCGACATTTAGTAAATACACCCCCCAGTGTGTCAATACACCATATGGCACATAAATGCGTGGCGCAACTGAGATGCTCCGAGTAGTGTTACGTACCATCATTTTCTTTACATTTTGCATCTAATTTGCATCGCAGACGCAGCGAAACACTACTCAGAGGGGGTCATTCCCAGTTGATCGCTCGCTGC
Organism: Pseudophryne corroboree; assembly: GCF_028390025.1. Lineage (NCBI taxonomy): Eukaryota > Metazoa > Chordata > Amphibia > Anura > Myobatrachidae > Pseudophryne > Pseudophryne corroboree. The sequence continues at coordinate 466,232,430 of NC_086451.1, read as the reverse complement.
CGATTTTCGCAGCGCAGTGATCAGGTGAAAAAATGGCATTTCTGCGCATGCGTATGCCTTGCAATGCGCATGCGCGAGGTACGGGTACAAAGCTCTTTGTTGTTGCGCTCAGGTTGTAGCAAAGTTTTCCTTCGCACTGGGGGCCGCAAGAAGATTGACAGGAAGGGGGCGTTACTGGGTGTCAACTGACCATTTTCAGGGAGTGTTTGCAAAAACACAGGCATGTCTGAAAAAACGCAAGTGTGGCTGGGTGTTCGCTGGGCGGGTGTATGACGTCAAATCCGGACACGAATAGGCTGAAGTGATCGCAAGCGCTGAGTAGGTTCAGAGCTACTCAGAAACTGCACAAACTGTTTTTGCAAAGCTCGGCTGCACATGTGTTCACACTTCTGGTAAGCTAAAATACACTCCCCAGTGGGCGGTGGCATAGCGTTTGCACGGCTGCTAAAACTAGCTAGCGAGCGATCAACTCGGAATGACCCCCAGAGTGTACTAGGGTGGTCATTCTGAGTTGTTCGCTAGCTGCAATCGTTCGCTGTGCAGTGATGAGGCAAAAAAAAGGCACTTCTGTGCATGCGTACGCGGCGCAATGCGCATGCGACACAATGCGATAGCGTGACATACTATTATAACGAACTATGTAGTTTCACATAAGGTCTAGCGATGCTTTTCAGTCGCACTGGCTGCCGCAGGGTGATTGACATGAAGTGGGCGTTTCTGGGTGTCAACTGACCGTTTTCAGGGAGTGTTCGAAAAAACGCAGGCGTGCCAGGAAAAATGCAGGCGTGGCTGGGCGAACGCAGGGCGTGTTTGTGATGTCAAATCCAGAAATGAATGGTCTAAAGTGATCGAAAGCGCTGAGTAGGTCTGAAGCTACTCTAAAACTGCACAAAATAAATTTGGAGCCACTCTGCGTTACAAACGTTCACACTTCTGCTAAGCTAAAATACAATCCCAGAGGGCAGCAGCTTAGCGTTTGCACGGCTGCTAAAAGCAGCTAGCGAGTGATCAACTCGGAATGACCCCCTAGAGCCGCAGGGTTTCTCACACACAAAGTCGGAGATGAAACACAAGAAACCTGGTGTGAGAAAACATTTGTTGCAGCCGAGTAGCACGGGACCTGGCGCACTGAGACGAGCTGTTTGCCGTGACTGAAGCCACATTGCTTGACGACACATCTGTATTTATTTTTCATTGTGCGTGCATTTTATTGCATTTTCCTGCAGGAAATGCACAGTAATAGTGTTGTCATGTTATTTAGTATATAAGGAGGATACACCTGCACATTTGGGGGCTGATACAAGGGGGAGACATATTCACAAGAAAAGCAAATGGTTCCAAACACGAGCGTAAGTGTATTGTGACGTACCCCTGGCAGGAACCTGACACGTGTTACCCTTCCTGCAACAATTGCGCCTGGCATGTGCTCAGACCTTCCAATGTCTTAGTGAGCACGTTACACCTGTTATACCTGCGATGTATGTTGAGTAAAATAAATAAAAAAAATAAAAAAACTCTGTAGCATTTAGTTTGCATAATATGTAAAACAGCGTCATCTGCACCGTTCTGCATTCATCTCCTAATTGTTACTGCTCTGTAGTACATATATTACAGGGTGGAACACTAATGGTTATTAGCACATTGTTAGGGGTGTTGGAGATAGGAGCAAATAGGGATTAATAGTTGACATGTGACCCCTAACCTGCAGTAATCTGCTAATTTTAGACTATTAGGAAGCCTTAGGGTGGGGGGAGAGGAGAGTTTGGGGTCAAACAGCCAAAACCATCTGCCATTGAGCACTCCCCTGAGATTAGCAGGTATCAGAGCTGGGGCCAGACTGGAGCAGGATTGGTGAGTTTGAATGTAGCCCTGACTGCTGATTGGCTGAATGATAATAATCAGCTACTGTACTTCAGTACTATTCCACAGCATCCTAACGTCATTCATCTGAAGCCCAAGATTAAGTCCAGGGGTCGGACTGGGGCTTGTGCTTCCATTGTAAATTCATAATGTATTCCTGTCTCATTACTTTGCAGTTATTCACAAGTTATCTCCTATATGATAGCCCAGATCTGTGACTTTGTGACTCATTTGCTAACGCTGGGCGGAGTCAAAATACTGGGCGGAGTTAGTCAAATGAGTCACAGATCTGGCCAAATCTATAGGAGACTAGGAGCAGAAGCAGATGGTATGGGCATGGCACAGGCAGGGGTTCATACCTCCCAGCTTTCTTCAGGCAGACAGGGGTGCATACCTCCCAGCTTTCTTCAGGCAGAAGTAGGGTCACACGCGTTGCGAAAAGGAGGCGTGGCTTCACGGGAGGGCCCCCGTTTTCGTCAGTGAGGGGGCTTGCCCAGCGCTCTGCTGATTATGAGTCCGGGAGACCCAGGGTACTTGAGACAGGGGAGCCCTATCTCATTGCTGTGTCTGCTGTGGGGTTGGGGGCGTAGCCTAATCGCGGGCCGTGAGGCGACGCCCCCTTATGCAAATTCCAGGATTTTTTTTTTTTTTTATATGGAATTTTGGCCCCTCAGCTAGGGGTAAATCCAGAGGAGGTGGTCACTCCCCCTACACACCCGCACAGGCAGAAGAAAGCAGGGAGACTGCTGCCTCCCTGCAACACCATAGACCTGCCAACACGCAGCAGCGTGTGCTGACTGTAGCACAATGCTGCCGCTATTACTGGCAGGACGGGGGAGCTTCTGAGCTGGGACAGAGCTACTCCAGCCGTGGGGCCCCCTAAAACTGTGGGGCCCACGTTACGTACCCCCTGGGCCCCCCCTTAATACGGCTCTGCTGCCGGAACCCCCTCTTAATCCGTACCCCCTGATGCCCCCTCTCCCTCTGTCTCCACTAAATAGACGCTGTGCGCATGCTAAGCAGAACAGCGAGTACAGGAGCTTTCCAACTGCCCCCCCCCCCCCCCCCGGGACACTGCGGCCCACGGGTGGGAGAGCGGGACAGACCCAAAAAATGGGACTGTCCCGAGAAAATCGGGACATTTGGGAGGTATGGGGGTGTGTGAGGGGGTATGTCATACAGACAGACGGGCACCGGCTCACTGTGTATTTGACCCCCCACATCAGCAAAATCAGCAGGGTCTCTCTGATGCGGAGGAGTGTCACTTTCTGGCACACTCCACGCTTCTTAGCTGCAGTTTTGTGGGTCACCAGCCGCTGTGCA